>NC_088379.1:149571666-149871833 GCF_037993035.2 Macaca fascicularis
TTCTATCTAAAATAAAGAAGCTTGGATCAGATTGAACAGAAATAAAATATCTTCTTAATCTCAGTCCTCCCTTGGGATAAACACAGAGCTAAGCTATTCACTTTAGTCTTCATTTTTAAATAAGAAATAAAGAATAAGTTGGTATTTTATGAGGAGTTTCTGAATATAAAAGTTGAGCTATTGTTAAAAAAAATTGTGGCTAATTACAACATTTCCTTTTGTTTTAGGAATGTTAAGGAGTTAACAAAAGACCACTGTGTTTACAATAGTTGGTTCTTGGAAATTAAATTTAAGATAATAGTCAAATAATGTAAATTTAATTGAATTTAAAACATGATAAATTATTGTATACCAACTGCTTCCACATATGTGGACATTATTTAGCTTTTGGGCCAGAGTAAAGTGTACTTAAGACATGCTATATGGTAATGATTTAGATTTAGGCTTGACAATCTACGGATTGAATCTGGCCCGTAGCCTGTTTTTGTAAATAAAGTTTTACTGGAACACAGCCACATCATTTGTTTATGTATTCTCTGTGGCTACTTCTGTGCTACAACAGCAAGGTTTGAGTAGTTGCCAGAGAGATTCCATGGCCCACAAAGCCTTACATATTTACTATTATATCTGGCTCTTTAAGAAAAACGTTTGCTGACCCGCGATTTGGATGGTCAATTAGTGATTCTCAGCACACTCCTCCCTGAGTTGTGTTGCCTTAAATCTTTGAAGACCTCCTGTAGTCCCAGCTACTTGGGAGGCTGAGGCAGGAGAATTGCTTGAACCCAGGAGGCAGAGGTTGCAGTGAGCTGAGATTGCACCACTGCACTCCAGCCTGGGTAAAAGAATGAGACTCTGTCTAAAAAAAAAAAGAAAGAAGAAAGAAAGAATTAGTCCAGTCACAGTGACTCACGCCTGTAATCCCAGCACTTTGTGAGGCCAAGGTGGGAGGATCACCTGAGGTCAAGAGTTTGAGACCAGCCTGGTCAACATGACAAAACCCATCTCTACTAAAAATACAAAAAAAAAAAAAGAAAAGAAAAGAAAAAGAAAAGAAAATCTTTGAAGACACTAGAATATCATTTGTACAAGGATATTTTAACAATATTAAGGATATTCTAAAAAGTTGAGCATATTTTGCTAAATACAGATTATAGTCATATTTGAGATTATAGTTTATATTTCCTAGGGCTTTGAATTTTTTAGGACATCATTAAGGAACCATTTTTTATTTCCATATACCAGACTAGTGAAAAGAAAGTGGCATTGTTGCTTCTGATTGCATTCTGCAACTTTCAACTCTAAATGACTTGTGTAGGATTTCCACCAGTAATTGGTTTGCCTGGGTCTTGTATACATATTTCACATCCTAACTTCATTATCTTGGCCCCCTGCATATGCTGCTACTCTCTACCATTATCAATGCAACAATTTCCATGTACTGTATAACTGCAACCTTTTGCACTATACAAGATAGCCCAAGAACACTCTTCATGAGTTGCATCCTAACTGTAGCACTACCCACCTTACACTGACATTCCCTGTCCATGTGGGCCGTAATGTCCTGGAGAAGAGGGATCATACCAATATCATCTTCCTGCATGTCAGCCTTGGGCACTGTTTGCTGTACAAAACTGAAATTTTTATCTACAAGTGTACTTTTAGAATTTTCTCCTCTGTTCAAGCTCAATAGTTGAAGTATACATTAAAGTAAGGGTGTCCATTTAATTTGTCACCAAATTGGGACAATTTTGAGAGTTAAAGAAGAATGTCTGAATAGTTGTACTAGGACATAGACCAGAACTATGTTCAGAAAACCAGGACATACAGTCACCTTAATATTTGGAGACTTTTAAATTACAAAATTTCCTTAACTATACCATGTCTGATATTAAATACTTGTACATCATAAAGTAGACAGTAAAATGACCTTTATAATAGCAACAAATGACCAAAAACAAAAACATTTGAAAAATTGTGGAATTTCAGTTAACTCGGACTTAGTATCTTGTGCCTGATAGAAGCAACATGATGGCCAAGCCTCCTTTTCTTGCTCTTCTATTTTCATAGGACCTTCTCATCCTTTTCATCATCAAGAAAATCAGGTGGCTGTCACTATAGACAACTACCGATAAAAGAAAACAAATTAGAAGAAGGCGGCTCATCTAGGATTGTGTCAGAATTAGGAAATAATGTCTTGCACCAGCCATCTTGTTCCATTTCTTTCCTTTTAAATTATTGCTCCTTTTATTCGAAAGCATAATCAGGCACGCATTGATCTTACAATAAGCTTTACTTATAGTAAAACTGAAGCACATTTTAAATTATGCAGTTCTCACTATATTAAGCCAGGACTTTCCAGTCCACCCGAAGTTTCCAGTAAAGTTCTGTTTGACCTTTGTATAAAGACCACCTTTACTAGGTGACTTATTTTTGCTGCCCTCTTGGGTGGTCGAATGAGGCAAATTTCCCTGTTGAACAACATACAACCTTCTTTTTTGCCAAGTGAACATTACACTGGGATGTGGCTTGGAGGCACAGTTTCTCAATACTATAAACAACTGCTTTCTTGGAACAGCTTGTTGCTGAAGCATAAAGAGAGGTTACTCTTGGTTTAGCCTTGAGTAGCATATGAATTGGTTAAGGAAGTAAGTGTGGCTCACCCACCAAATTACAGTGGCCATAATATAATTAAGTTCGGTATCCTCCCTAGAGGCTCTAAGAAGTATTATTATGACACCAAACTTAAAGAAGAGGGATTTTTTTTTTAAGAGCCAGGAAATTCATGAGAAGCAGTCTTTGGGGGAAATGCTGCTTTTAAAAAAAGATTTTTAAAAATCAGTAGAAATACCTAAAAGTTGTTCAAGAAAAAAGGCTGGTTAAAATACAGTAGTTAGTTATCTATGATCCTGAAGACCATTAAATCAGTGTCTCTCACAAAAATAGGATGCCTTGGCATTAAAGATGTTATCGAAATTGGGATGGAGAAGAAAAGGGAAGATTAAAGATATATTCATAATATTAATAGTAAAACAAAGGAAAATAGGAAATGTTACTCAAAAAAATTATAGGAACGGCAATTGCTCTCTGCTTATCCAATTTGTAATTAAAACGCAAAATTTCAATAACAACTTAGACTTTTAAGTTAAAGACTTAATTTAGACTATTAAAAGATTATTAAAGACCTGTGTGTCTCTGAGTAGAAAGAAGGAGAAAAGAGAATAAGAATGTAGAGCCATTTGCTGGCTCAGCATAAGGCCACAGCTTTCTTAGCAATGCAGCTTGTACAGTTGTCAGAACTTTCTGGTAGAACCCTAGTCCGGGTGCAACAGTCACAGAGACAAATATGAAAACGGGAACATGTGTGAAAACTTAAACACATAAAAAGAAAGATGCTTAGCCTCTATTTCTTTCCAAATAATTGCTGTTCAAAGCATTGCTCTTTATCTCTTGGGCCCCATGATGGAGTGGCTTAAAATAAATCATCAAGTCTTCAGGGCAAGGGTGATTTATTTTTTTGGTCATATACTGCTGCTTTGTCACTCTATGTAATTGTTGTATTCAGCCAATCTGCTTATCATTGGTCACAGCTTCATAATGTCACAAATAATCCTGCTTATGTTTATCTGTTGAAGTGTCAGCCATCCATGCAATAAATCCTATGACAACCTAATAATATTCTCTTCATGTGTTTTGTGCAGAAGCTACATTGCAATAAGCATGGCTTTCACATAAGTAGAGAGTTTTGGAGTAAAGGAGTGACTCAGGGCAAAGTGTGATTCCACAGACAAATCAAAGGGCCAAATGCAGTATCTGGCAAATCCATCTTTAATGCAGCCATTCCTCTACATGGCCTTGGTTTAGAGTCTACATTAATGCATTAATTCTAGGCTAGTACAGAGCTTAATGATGCATCCCTGCTTAATTTCTACCAACTTCACAGAGGATATTTTTGTCTCCTGCAGGTAGGAATCAAGAAAGTTTATTAGATGTGCTCGTAGTGTAGTGAGCCTTATGTGTGAAAAGGAAAGCCAATGCCTTTGAATTCTTTCATTCTGTGTGGAGTTACCCTAAATTAAACTGATGCTTCAGTGTCTTCATCCCTTACACAATCAGTTGCATCACCCCTCCACCACAAAGCCATAAAACTCACTTGGTCTAGTGAGTGTTTTACATGTTTCAGGTGCCTAATAACTTTTGGCAACTTTTTTTTTTTTTTTTTTTTTTTTTTTTGCTATTGGCCTATAGGTCATCTCAGCATTATCAAAGCTAAGTTTGACAACTTACATTCTATTTGCATGTGGCTTTTAACTTGTTAGGAATGGGAATCCACCTTTTTGAAGTTCCACTGTGTTACAGTGTCTTTACAAGATCCAGTCTTGTAATCTAGGTATGATTATCCCTTTTTACAGATAAGGAAACTCATGTTCAAAAAGTTAAGTAATCTTCTCAATGATATATGTCTAGCAACTGGTAGAACCAGGATTCAAATTTTATGTCCAATAATTGTGGACAAAATCTGTCTAATAACCATCCAAACCCCAGCCTATGAACGCATTTAAAGAAATTTTGCTCCAGAATCAGCACTGATTTTCAACTCTGCTGTCTTCTGTGAACATTGCATAATAAACTAACACCAAGTCAAATACAGACCATGTTCCTGTCCAAGTCAGCCTTGGTTCCCAAGCACGAGTCACTTTCAGAATAGCTTGTTGTTGAAGCAGGAAAAAAAAAAAGTTGTGCTTGATTTGGCCTTGCGTAGCAATGTGGATTGTAAAGGAAGGTAAGCTCAGCTTGCTAGAAGAGTCCCAGTGGTGCTGGTCGACAGAGTGTCCATCTATAGAATTAATTGGAGAGTCTTTTTTTTTTAAGTTCCAGGCAGCCAACGAGTGAAAATGCATAATTTATGCAAGTGTTGGGGAAAAGGCTCACCTGTGCCAATATAAGATTTTCCCATCTTGAATGAGTGGGAAGTTTAATTTTTCTGCAAAAATAAATTGGAAGTCTAAGTATTAGAACTTATGGGGAAGAGTTATGCTTTCTAATGTATTTAAATAAATGTGAGGTTCTTCTGTTCCCTTTCCCAGTCCATTTTATCCTTTAAAAGACACAAGTCACAGGGAGCATGTTAAATGTCAAAGAAACTATGTAAACTGGTAGATGTTAATTAACTCTGCCAGACAAAACAGTTGCAGGATTGGATAAATGAGGAAATGCATCATCTAAGAAGTTACATGCAAGAATGGAAGGGATGAGAAGTCATTCTCATACACACAAAACTTCTCAATTCTCCTGTGTCTGGATGAAGGCCATAGACATTTTATGAATTTAAGGTGGGAGCACCAAAAATATCATTGGAGTGCTTATTTCTTCAAGCTTGCTGTGTTGTAAATATCATCTAGGGACGACACCATACCAGTAGGAAGATATCATTTAGAGCTTGTTCTAGACACTGAAACCATTTCAGTGACAGATAAATACCTTCTCAAGGGTTTGGTTTGCAAAAAGAAAAAAAAATCTTTCTATCAATTGCTGGATTAGGTCACACAATTGTTTCAGTCTATAGTGATTAAACTATACCTGCACACATGTGATTTACAAGACAGTTTGATTTCAGAAAGCTTTTATTAATGTATTTGATTTCACTCAGAGTGTGTTCTTTATAACAAACAGGAAACCTCACTAACTATAATTCAAAGTTTGAGCAATGGAAAGGCACATAGATGATGTCGTACATTATAAATATTTTTTGTACTTGCTAGTTTATTTCTAAGGAAATTATGAAAATGACATCATAATGATGACTGACTTTTATTAGTGTTTTTGCTCTGAAAATCTAGACAAGTAGTTACAAAGAAAAACAAATTGTCTAGCGTTACCGCTTAATACTTTGCCTGATGTCTTCTAGTGACATTAATCTTGGGAAGTGATTCCAGGACTACTTTGCTACCATGAGTTCTCTTTTATACATTTATCATCAAAAAGAACATAGTGGTAAAGTACAACATTTTTTAAAACTCAAAACAGGAAATAATTACTTTTGATTTTTGCCTAGAGTACTGCTTGGATTAGTCTACAACTTGAAAAACAATTTTAGACCAATATTTTATAGACCATTATTTGTTACTATCAGAGGAAGGTTTAACATAACTGTTTATTATATATTTTAGCAAGATGCTTCTTTTTTCTACTACTATCAAATAGAAATTGTTAACGTTCTGTTTCTAACTGAAGCCTTACTCTAATATCTTTTCTAGGTAAATTATTTTATTTTATTTTATTTTACTATTTTTTTGAGACGGAGTCTCACTCTGTCACCCAGGCTGGAGTGCAATGGCGTGATCTCAGCTCACCACAACCTCCGCCTCCTGGCTTCAAGCAATTCTCCTGCCTCAGCCTCCCAAGTAGCTGGGATTACAGGCATGCACCATCATGCCTGGCTAATTTTTGTATTTTTATAGAGACAGGGTTTCACTATGTTGGCCAAGCTGGTCTCAAACTCCTGACCTCACGTGATCCATCCACCTTGGCCTCCCAAAGTGCTGGGATTACAGGCGGGTAAACCATTTTAAGTGACTTATTTGATAATTGCATGTTTTGAAAGAGAAGATAATTGTGTAAAGATAGATGAAATTCACGAAATTGAGGTTTAGGTCTTAGAGTCTACTATTAACCCACACAATGAATATTTGAATACCTAGAGGTGTCAGTCATTGGGCTAAGTGCTAAGGTGCAATCGAAGAATAATAAAACTTGATTTCCATCTAAGATTTCTGTATGGGGTAGGGAAATCAACACAAAGTGATATGATGGTAGTATGGTGTCCTAGCAACACCTAGAAACTACTAGGACGAAAAGAAAGAGACATGCTTGCTACACTCTGGAGTCAAGGAGGACTTTGCAGAAGTGCTGGAGCTGGTCTTAAATGATCAACAAGTTATTCCATAGAAACTAGATGGGAATGATCTTCAAAGCGAGGGAACAAACAAATGCAAATGCATCAGGATATGAAAGCCAAGAGAGCATCAGAGTTGACCGTAGCTGGAAAGACATGAACATGAGATGGAATGACAGAGCGGAGACTGGAAAGAGAGGTTAAGGCCATATTGTAAAGTGTCTCATAGCCCCTGATAAATTATTTGGGCCTATTTTATAGGTGATAAGAGTCAAAAAGTTTTGCTTTGTTGTTATTTTGAAGAGGCAAAGTAAAATGACCAGATTTGTTTGTTACAAATCTATGTGAAGAATGGGCCAGTGTCTTATTAGCATAGCCAACAGAAACAAAAAACTCTCACAATCAAAGAAGTTTTTTGTTCTTTATGCTGTCGGTGACATTTTTTAACCTCCATTTAGATTTATATCAAGAAATTCAAAGAAAACAGCTTTATCTGTGTTTTAACCAGCTCAGCAGCAGTGGATGCCAAAGTCACTCTAGCATTAATAAGGGCAGTTCTACCTTAGGCCATATTCCTACTTTAAGACTGTTTTGGAATGATGGGTAATATTGCACAAAATAATATTTCATTGTATATTGAGGGGCTCCCAGACAATCTTATATGTATCTCTAATATCTACCATTTATTAAAATTGAAAGATTGCCAATTTTCCAATAGAAAGAAAACAAAACTTCCTTTATCATTTTCATAGTGATAAAATATAGACCACCAGATATCTGGATTTCTGATATCAACATCAATATGGCCTTACATTTTGCTTATAAGTATAAAAAAATTCAAGGTTTATTATATCATGCTTACTAATTTTGACAGGTAGTTTCACATTTGAGCCCCTGATTCCTGCTGTCTAGGCTTACATGTGTGACATAAAGACAATATGTTTGCATCTGGCAATATTTAAGAAAGAGAAGAATAAGGCAATTGATTGATATTGCTGACATTTGTGTCCATAATTAGGCTGATGGATTGCTGCTTCAGGAGTTTTGCTTTTTTAATCATTTGATGATTCTTGAAATATCTATGTAGTTTTTGCTAATGTGCTTATATTTCTATTTTCTTTTTTAATTATCACACATAATACATATAAATACAAACAGTGCCTCTGTTTATATACTTAAATAAGTCTATGTATAGGATTTTTTATATAAGGAAGGAGATGCCTTTTTAAATTAATTTTCAAATTTGATTTCAAATAACTCCAGCCACCCAGTAACACATGCAGCTTTACTGCAAAAGCTGCACGTGAGAAGTCTAAGTACCATCAGCAATGCCTCCACCAAAGCCCTCACTCTAAAGTCACTTGTCACACATTCTATCAAATAAGGGAGAAAAAACCAAATACTATATCCTATTATAGTTTTCCACCTGAGACTATCAAAATAGAAAAGAAAAGAATTTTTCCTAATGGAAAAAGTCTAAGTGCTCACATAGAATCACTGAATTATCATTTTTGCTAGAGTTGACCTTATGCATTTCAAGGGTGGCACTGTCATGTACAGGAACAGGACACTCATTGCTCCTCCCACCCATCCCCACCATGATGAAGAAAAGAGCTGATTAGTGAACAACTAACAAATATGTGCCATCTGGGTACTAGTAACTTTAAATTTTTATTTAACGTATTTTTCATTTTTTAAGAAAGTACCTTGTGAGTTAGAAGTTATCATGCCTTTACAATAGAAAAAAGCTGAAGCTCAGGGGTGTTAAATTATTTCCCCAAATTCAAACAGCTTGGAAGTCACATAAGCAAAGATTCAAACCCAACTGTCATGTAATAGAGCCCACATTCTCTCCACCGTATTTACGTGTGCCCTCAGATACCTAAAATTCTCCACAACCAGCAAGAATAGGAGTACACATATTTTTGCACTCTTCTCTTCCATTTCTCTTTTCCCAAAGAATCACACTCATTACAGATAAAGTATCTCTCTGGGGGATGCTGTTCTTTCTTTACCTGGAACTTTCTTCCCTTTCTGGCTCCTTCTCATTCTTGAAGGCTCAACTTGAATTTTTAGAGAGGTCTTCCCTCTTTAGAAAGGTCTGCCCTGACACCCTAGCCTGAATTACATTTCCCTTGAATTATTTCCCATAACACCCTATTCTTGTCTTTTACAGTCCTCTCCAAAGTTGAAATATGTATTTATGTATAGCCTCACTTGTGTAAAGTCTCTCCCCAACTAGAATACAATATCCCAGGCTGTGGTATATTGTAACAACGGCTAAATTTTTTTGAGCATCAGTAGTGTGTCAGGGATCATCCTTCTATCTTTCCATGCAACAACCCACAAGGTAGGAAATGTGTGTATTTTGAAAGTGGTAAAACTGAGACACAGAGAGGCTAAGGTAACTTTCCCAAAGTTAGAAAGCTATCGAGTGAATGAGCCAAGTTGTAAAGCAAGGTAGCCTGGATCCCTGGGCCCATACTCTTAAACACCATGCTGTGAATGAACAGGAATCTGACAGATGAGGACATGGAAGCCACTGGCATACCACATCTGCCCCTTGATGACTGAGTGACATGCTGGGATCTGAGAGCAAGAGCTGTGCAGTGAGTGAGGATAAATGTTCATAACGTTATAGGTGTTGAAGAGAGTGGGTGCTGGCAGTCAGGAAAGTGGAACCACTATAAACACTTCATTTGCCCTATGATTTAGAATCAGGAACTAATCTCTGCATAGTGATTCTGGGAATTGGAATGGGACTCAATTTTCCATCAGTTTTTTTCAAGCTGCTACCTGGGTCGAATTATGAACATACTAGAACACTGGTCAGTCTTTCACTGTTTGGCTCTTCCCTTATGGACTAATAACGCAGTCTCAAGCAATTTTAATATCAGAAGTTCCCTCAAATTCTGTCCTTTGATCCAAAATTGTATTAATCACAGATATTTAAAGTAAATTTTCATTATATTAAAAATGATGAGGAACAGAGCTTTTATTCATTGAAATCTATCCTATTGGTGAAATTGCCATGGAAAAGGTGAATAGCTGGACACTGTCTTCCTTAAAATAAATCCTCATGTACTTAAATAAGGTTATTTGTACTCCTCAGAGTTTTTTCTTTTGTGACTTTAAGAAATTCAAGCCCTCCCTTTAGACTTTCTTTATAAATCCTGTTCTAATTTTATAATCACTTTTCTATCTTTAATCTGAACTTCATCCAGATTTTTTAGATATCTATAATATACAGTTCCCACATTTATTTTATCTGAATGGAATAGAACATAATTTCTTTCCTATAGAAAACATGGAACTACAAAATTTTATATTTTAAATTGTCATATAATTTAGTACTAAAGATGCATTTAGTCAGAAATATATAATAGTTTTTATTCAGAATTAATACAAAGATATAAGATATCAAATATCAAAAAGAGTTCTTAATTTAGATATCTGAGTCATAGCAAATGTTTATTTTCTAAATGTTGATTTGTAGCTATTGATATTTTGGAATAAGAATAATTTTTCATATAAAAATGAATGTTTACATTGTTCATATTTTAGTGTTTTAATGTTTCTGTGTTGTTAGAATTCCGCATTTGATCATTTTGTAAAATAGTACTTAATAAAAATATCAAAGATTCAAAGAATTTGATTCTGCTACTGGGTAAATTGCAAGTTTAATTGACATATAAATCATGTAAATACAAACTCTACTTAGAAAATAATTTTTAAAGTACCATAATTGTTATATGACCTCGAAGTTCCAGCAATCTATTGCATAACTCTTCAAGAGAAGTCACATGGAGGAAACCTCATATTTCCTTAAATTTATTAGTGTTCCTTGGTGGTCTAAACTATTGGGGTTTTTTTCAAGGTTTCTTTTCAAAGCAATAATCTTACTTAATTGCTTAATGTTTTCTCTTATATAAGTCAGTTTGAGTTCTTATTTAGAGTAACAATAGAAATATATAATGGCCAAGAGTAGTGAAACATGACTAGGAAACTCAAGTATACCAGTGTTATATTTCTATATAATGATGTGAAGATAATGCTTTTAGCTGCATGACCAGCATATTAGCCACACATCATAAAAACCAAACTTTATAAAAGCAAGAGGTCAAATTCATTAAAAACAATTTTGTACCCTTTGCTACAGTTAAGCATTTATCTTTAATATTGCGATTTCTTTCTTCTATTAAAAGGGCCCTGAATCTCCCATTTTCTGACAGGAGAAAAAAAGTTAAAGCAAAAAAGTTATAAATCACATGACTATCGAGAATACTTACTTTATATTCCTGGGTTTAATGTTTAAAATAAAATGGTAAGACTTCATGTCTCAGAGATTTTAGTTTTAAAGATGGTGAATGAAATCATATAAGTCCATTTTATTTCCTTTGTTTTCAATATAAAAATCTAATATTCCAGTAATTCCATAAAATTAACTTTTGTTTTTACAAAAGTTAATAGTTCTTATGTTTGTAAGATTATTACTAATAAAGTATGAAAATGCATTTGTCTTTATTATAGACCAAGTCATTCTAAAAAAGACACTTCTTATCCACTAATAAATTATAAGGGAGTCTGAATAAGTTAATGGGTTTTCTAAATTGTCTTCCTTATTCCAAAGGAAATACTTGCTTTTTTAACAAGATTTGCTCAACATTTGTCAACTTAATTTTTTTTAACTATTCATGATTTAAGAATGGTCCTAAGAGTGAAATCCATGAGACACTGAGAGAAGAAAGAATTGAACCTCTCCAAACATAAATAATATTTCCTTTATTCTGTGGCATCATCTAGTCTTTGGGGATATGTATGTTTTTAATGGATGTGCATACTCTCACACACTCCTTGAATAATCTTATATTCATCTTTAGCTTATAATTGAATATCCAAATTTAAATCTAAATTTGGTGCCTTTTTTGTTTCTATAAATATGTGTCATATTAGTCAATAGGGGCCTGAAGTAATTTTCACAGCTCTTTGCTACTATCAAAAATACACATTTTTCTAACATAAATCTTGGCAGTGCATTTTCACATTGGGTTTGTTTTTGGTGGGGAGGAAATATTGTGATTTGCCATCAGTATTATTAAAGAACACACAAATGTTGGGGTCTATTTCTTTCGCCTCTTATCTTTGTCTAAATAATTGCTTTATGTTTAACTTTAGAGTATAAATTTTATATATTTTAATGAAAAAACTATATTTCTACCATAGCAAAGTTAAGGGTGTTTCAATTTTAGAACAAAAGTTTACATTACATCAAGCCTTACAAATCATCCATTAATAAACCAACCACTGGTAACACATACCACCTAAACCTCCTGAAAAGACATACACAAATCTTTATCAAAAGTATGTGGTGAGCCTTGTGCTAAATATAAGTATAAATGTGCCTGTCCATGCCTGCAATTTTCTGAAGTCCAAAAGTTCTTTGGATGGCAGGCAGCAAGTTAATACTTCTTCTACATAATGTGCACGCATTCCTCATCTGACCAAAATATAGGACTTCACATTCTCTGCTTCAAAATCACATTCCCTACTTGAGAAGCTTATTATGTTATAGAACAACTGAATGTGAGAATAGTTCTTCCCTCTCTGTGCACTATAATAGTTAGATCTTCAATTCGAATAGCACTTTAGAGCTCATTAAGTAATTTTACATTCATCATCTTCTTGGATTATCTGAACAACCTTATGTGATAGATTAAAGATATTTACCAAGAAGTTTTCCTTTGCCTCAGTATTTATGCCACACAAATTTACACAAATCCACACTTCTTTTTTTCCCAAACAGGCCATTTACTGGCACAACACTACCTTAAAACCTAAATTAACCTTTGTGTTAAAATAACTGAGGTACACACTTCAGTATATCCCACGTAAGTTAAAATGACTATGTCATTTAATTTAAAGTAATATATATGAGTTAAAGTAACTGAGGGATGAGCTTCATTTTATTGCCTTGAAGAACTTCAGAAACCCAAGTTACTTAAGACTGTTTCAAAACTGCCTCAGTTCATGAACAATAGGTGCTGATAAGAGAATATAGTCTCTTCTCTTTTTGTTCATTTCTTCATTTAGGAAGTACTTGGTAGAGCATTGTAACATAATAGTTCTCATTGTGTGTCTTCCAATTACAGACAATCTCTGCTTTGCTACCTCTATTTGCACATTTGGGGCAAGTTACTCAATTCCTCTATGCCTCTGTTTCCTTACATGGAAAGTAAAGATAATAAAACAGTATTAAACTTTAGAGTTGTTATAAAGCTTAAACAGAATAATGCTTGAAAATCACTTAGTACAGTCTCTGGGATGCAGTAAGAACTCAGTACATCCCATTTGTACTATAACAAGGAGGTACAGTCAGTACCTCCACTGTCAATGAGGTACTATGTAAGAAATCAGAAATGCCAATATGTGGTCTCTGCCTTCAAGAAGCTTACAGTATACTGGAGACTTGTTCCTAATTTACATATCTAACATTTGGTTGTATCTAACATTTTGTTGTGTCTAACAAATTAGTTAGCTTAATATTTTACCCTTTTACAGTTCCGTCTAGAATATAGTTTTAAATTTTTTGTTCAACAAGTCTTAAGCCTATGGTTCATAATAGTTTTGTAAGGTTACAAAGTTTTTTTTAATTTTAATTTTTATTCATTTTTTATTCCCAAGAATATTCTTGTAGTTTTGTTAAACCATCATTAATTTAGTTTCATTGAGCCTAAGTGCACAGAATAAAAGCTTTGCTTTCTCTAAGTGTCACCAATATTTCTATATTTTTTTCTTCAAAAAATTGTTTACTGCCAGGATTTTCTTTTTGAGAAGGGTTTATGCTTTTTGGAGGCTTATTGTTTTATTACTTTATTATTTCAAATAGATGTTTCATACAGTTTAATTTTATTAGAGCATTTTGTCTTATTGAGAAGGTATTTTAGAAAATGGAACTTTGGAATACTATGGATATTATTAACATCTGATGCATATTGAGCCAGATAGTCCCTTGTGTTTAAGTCATTCTCTGATATTATATTAGATTCCTTGGGCACATATATTAAAGTTTCCACAGCTGTCGACTGCTGCCCGGGCAAGATAAAAGGTACAAGTCAATCCAATCTCTAATACGCCGTAATGTATCACATGCTACAGTTCAAATGCTTTAAAAGCCTAGGGAGGAAATAGTAATATGAAGACAATAAATTAAATTCCATTTGACAAATATAAATTTTATATAAAATAAATCATATATATATACATAAAATCTTGTGACTATAATAGTTGTAAGTGTATAACTGAGTATGTATATACATTTTTCCCCATAGGTGGAAACATCAAAATATCATTCATATATGGAATAAGAAGGAGCTATGAAACTAGAAATTCTAGAAAATAGCCACTTCCAGTATCTTCCAATATCTTCACTCTGAGTAGGCTGTAACTTAAACCTAGTATGACTGATTTATTTTGTTTTTTTGAAGAAAGTAAAAAAGAGAATTACTGTCACTTACAGGTAGATGATTTCCGTGTGGAATCTCTTTTATTCTCCCATTTGCACTTTTCTAATCTGTCTTTGCATCTGCTACCTTCAAAAGGTAAAATGCTTGAAAATCCTAAACATATATTTGACATGGACCAATTGTCACATATCAGAGATTATATACCCCATGAGACGCTTCCTAAAATTCTGAATTGCTGGTTATCTTCTAGCAGCTCTCCAGTGTTATCTAAAGCAGGACAGATTCCTTTGTCAGGTGTGATGGAGTGTGATGGAGGTGAGCTTGTGTCCCCCCAGCATTTTAAAATTGTATATGCAGTTACGCCCTGCATAAAGACATTTGAGTCAATAATGGACCACATATACAACAGTGGTCCCATAAGATTATAACACCATATTTTTACAGTACCTTTACTATGTTTACATGCACAGATGCTGGCCGTTGTATTAAGTTGCCTATAGTATTCAGTAAAGTAACATGCCGCACAGATTTGTAGCCTAGGAGCAATAGGCCATACCATGTAGCCTAGGTGTGTAGTAGGCTCTACCATCTCAGAAGGAATCCCCATTGTTAAGCCTTTCACAACTGTACTTTCTTGGAGGACTGAAACAGTGAGTAAACATGATTAAGGAGAAGAGACAAGTTGAGCCTCAGTATTCCATTAATTGGAGTAAGTTTAAAGGAAAACCAAATCCGGAAAAGTAGAGGAAATTTTAATGAAAAGGGAGAATTCCTATTAGAAGTGATAGGTCCTTAGTTTATTGTGGCTGGTTGCATCCTCAGAGAATAGTGCAGGTCAGAAAAGCCAAAACAGTGGATTACAAAATGACATGAGATATTTATGTCTTTCCCAAACCTAAGTTTAGAAGAAAAAAAAGAAAAAAGTCAAGTTCAAGAGTAAGAATTTTATGAATGGAAAGAAAACTACCAAATTATTTGAAGTATTCCCAAGTGGACTTGATCATGATCTCCATTTCCCTAAAAAAGAGAATGGGCTAAGTAACCTTTCAGGTTCTTTCTGGGGTGTTTTCTGACACCAAATGAGAAGTTTCCTCTCACACCTACTAGTCCTCCCACACCAATTGTGCGCCCAATGATTCGATTTAGTTCAATTCAATTCTGAAACTATCTGGACTTAGCTCAGACCTCACAGGTTAAGGACTCAGCCCCATAAGACTGCCCCTACTTCAATTACCAATCACAAATGGGGTGCCCATGCTACCACATTTCTGCCCAGCTGACTACAAATTTGGAAGTTCCCATAATTTGCCTTCAGGCTTGATAATTCACTAGAATGACTCACAGAACACAGGAAAGCACTTTTATTTACTACTTACTGGTTTACTATGAAGGATACAACTCAGGAACAGCCAAGTGGAAGAGAGGCATAAAACAAGATACTGCAAGGGGGTGCTGTGCAGAGCTTCCCTGCCCTCTCTGGGCGTGCCACTCTCTGTGAACCCTATTGTTTAGGGTCTTATGGAGGTTTCACTACACAGACATGATTGATGATTGAATTACTGGCCATTGGTGATTGAACCCAACCTCCAACCCCTCTCACTTCCTGGGATTGTGGGGTGGGCTGAAATCTCCAATTCTCTAATCACATGATGGGTTCCTCTGGCTACCAGCCCCCATCTTGAAGTTATCTAGAAGCCCACCAAAGTCAGCTTATTAGTATAAAATCAGGTGTGATTAAAGTGGTTCCTTACAAATGAAAAACAAAATGCACTCCTATCACTCAGGAAATTCCAAGAGTTTTAGAGGCTTTGTGCCAAGAACTGGAGACAAAGAACAAATATATTTTTTTAATATCACAGAAACAAATAATTCAGTCCCTCCTATAAGCTAGCTCAGGGACCTCAGGGGATTGACTCCTGTTCTGAGACCAATTTAGACTTTTGGAACTATTGAAAAGCGATGCTCCTTATCTTTTCCAAGAGTTGTAAAGAAGTCAGTGATCTGCAATGTGTTTCGCAGCTTATACACACAGCAAAATAACACAGCTTTAATCAACTTAAAATGCAAAGATTGTCCTCCAGTTAGTAGAAATGCTTTATATATATTTAATTTTACCTTCTCTGTATCTTGGATACTTGTTTGACTAACTTGGGAGTTTTGATCTGACCTGAATTCATATGTGAAAGTTTTACATGTCCACATTTTATCAAATGGTCTTCTCGCTCCTTCTCCTCAATTCTGAAGGATACTTTCACTTCATTCTGAAGAATGTTGGTTATTCTTTCACTACTGACAGCTATGAGAAAGAGCTTGTTGTAACAGAATGTTCCTTAAGTATTTCCTTGTGAACTTATATATGAACTTCACTGGTCTCCCCGTTCAGTGCTCACAGGAGGGCATGGCCATGAAGACACAAGTCATAAATCCTTGGGATCCTTTTTTAGAAACCAATTAAAATATTCATGTGGTAGGCAGAATAATGCCCCTTCCCAAATGATGTCCTTATCCTTTCCCTAGAACTTGTGAACATGTTACCTTACATGGCAAAGGGGAATTAAGGTTGCGATGGAATTAAGATTGCTAAACAGCACATAGGAAGATTATCCTGGATCATCTGGGTGGGCTCAGTGTAATCACAAGTTCTTAAAAGTCGAAAAGGGAGACAAAGGAGGTCAGAGTGATGTGATATGAGAAGGATTCAACTCACCATTGCTGGCTTTGAAGATGGAAGAAAGAAGACACAACCTGAGAAATGCAGATGGCGTCCATAAACTGGAAAATGAACAAAAATGGATTATCTCCTAGCACCTCCAGAAAGAAACTTAGCTCTGCCAACATTTATTATAAACTGTGAGGCCCATGTTGAACTCTAATCTACAAATTAAGATAAGAAATTTGTGTTATTTCAAGCCACAAAGTTTGTGGTAAATTTTTATAGCAGCAATAGAAAATGAATACAATCTGATATTGTGCTTGAACTAACAGTTCTCAAACAAACCTGTTTTCCCATTTCCAACCAGCAAATAGTTCCAGTCTAAGAGAAAGCATAGATTTGCGTGAGAGGGTCACATGTTAGCCCCAAGTCCTCTTTTTCCTCTTTTTCCTTTCATGATACATATCAGCAAAACATATGCAGGAAAATGACAGTTAATAAAAGAAATGTGAAAGCCTGCCTTATAGTAAAAGTATATATCTTATAGGGAATTCAAAATACCACCACTCTATTCTTAGGTTAATTCTTAAAAATTCCTTGAGCATTAAGAGAGCAACATTTTACTAGAGAGCTTCATTCATACCTGTGTGCCTGTGTCATGTACATAACATAAATTACAAGATGGTCTTACTGTTTGTAGAAACTGCTCATTTCTTCATGTAATTTAGTTTTTATGTAATCAAGCTGGTTTTTTTCCTTTTCTTAGCAAGTTTTAGAGTAGAGAAACCTCAGGCGCCAATATATAAATTAATCTTTGTGTCAGAAGTTACCAAAAATATTTAATTCTTAACACTTGTTTTTTGACCATGCACATTTCCAACAGTGTAGCATTGTTCATTCTCCTCAAAAATCTCCAAGTATGGTGGGAATGAAACAACTCAAAATTCAAAACTATACTTTGTTATGTGCTTCCATATATAAACTCATTGAGAGCAGGGATTTATTCTTGTTAATTGTTTATCCTTAAGCACCATATCCAACACATAATGGGTATTCAATAAGTATTTGTGGAATAAATGTAAAATAAAATTTTTGACAAGGCAGTAACAACTAATGTCTTAAACATAGTGTCACATTACTTAGTTTATGTTTCATGGCTTTCTTAATATCATAGGGCCATGTTGTGGATGACTGAACTTGAAGTCAGCCACTTCCCAAAAGGTCACTAAGAAAAATTGTGTTTCCGGCCGGGCGCGGTGGCTCACGCCTGTAATCCCAGCACTTTGGGAGGCCGAGGCGGGCGGATCACAAGGTCAGGAGATCAAGACCACGGTGAAACCCCGTCTCTACTAAAAATACAAAAAATTAGCCGGGCGCGGTTGTGGGCGCCTGTAGTCCCAGCTACTCGGGAGGCTGAGGCAGGAGAATGGCGGGAACCCGGGAGGCGGAGCTTGCAGTGAGCCGAGATCGCGCCACTGCACTCCAGCCTGGGCGACACAGCAAGACTCCGTCTCAAAAAAAAAAAAAAAAAAAAAAAAAAGAAAAATTGTGTTTCCTAAAATGTATAAGTCAGTAATTCCTGAAGACATTAGGGCAAATTTAAAGCAAAAACAGAAATCAGAAAAAAAAAAAAAAACTTTAACCACATTAAAATATGAAGAGAATGCTGTCTTTTAAATATCACAATGAAAGATATTGCCCTACAATGTCTGTTAAAAAAGAAAAAAATAGGGCCAAGTGCGGTGGCTCACACCTGTAATACCCACACTGTCAGAAACCAAGGCAAGAGGATCGCTTGAGCCCAGAAGTTCAAGGCTGCAGTGAGCCACGATTGTGACACTGCACTCCAGCCAGGGTGATAGAGTGAAACCATGTGTAAAAAAAGAAAAGAAAAAATACGTTACGTTATAATAATTTTATGATTATCTCTTCTTTCAAATGGATACTTAATTATTCAAAGAAGGGAATATCCTTAATTGGTTAGAACTTTGATCTGTTCACCAGGGAAGAATTTATCCCGAAGCTGCAGCACTAGGTCTGATCTTGTACTTACATTGAAGTTATCAGTACTCTTCATTTTGTGGTTGTCTATTTTCTGTGGACCCTGTGAAATTGCTTTTAAGAGCTGACTGATAACTAGAATGGCAGATAGTTAAACACTTATTAAAAGTGCCCGAAGAGGGTTTTATGATTTTCTCTGAAACAAGTTAGACTCCAGGTTCCAAATTGTGGGAACATTATTTTCAAATCATTCAACACTCCAAATTTGAGCAGTCATTTGTGTTTGCTGTAGGGCTGTCCAGAAGTTAATGTAGCATTGAAAAGCTGAGCAAAAGGGAAGAGGGGGTCTTGTGTCAGCCTATGAAGCTTGGATGAGGTTCAGGTCAGTAAGTTGTTTTTTTTTTTTGAAGCATTACCAAACTGAGGAAACCCTAAAATCTTGTTGGTAAGTTACTTGTTGCCCTTCTAGCTTTCAGTTTTGTTCTAGCAATGCTGTCTGTGCATTCCCAGAAGCACAACATACAAAGTGCTCAGTGCTAATAATGAAGTACAATTATGATGTGAATATTTGGACAAATCACTGCTTTTCACATGAGTAAGGATAAACATTTTGGACATTGGTTAACAGTTTTAGGGCTGGGTGCAGTGGCTCACGCCTGTAATCCCAGCACTTTGGGGGGCCGAGGAGGATGGATCACCTGAAGTCAGGAGTTCAAGACCAGCCTGGCCAACATGGTGAAGCCCCATCTCTGCTAAAAATGCAAAATTAACTGGGCATGGTGGCGAGTGCCTGTAATCCCAGGTACCGGGGAGGCTGAGGCAGGAGAATCACTTGAACCCGGGAGATGGAAATTACATTGAGCCGAGATTGAGCCATTGCACTCTGGCCTGGGCAAAAACAGTGAAACTCCATCTCCAAAAAAAAAAAAAAAAAAAAAAAAAAACAAAGGATAATATTAGAAGTCAGTGTCTTTTTGAAAGGCACGACTGCCTGAATCACGAATCTTCCATTTGCCATTCTATTAATATGTTTTTCTCCCTTTTTAGCCAGCTTGGCTCAACTAATCACTAGAAGCTCAGGAATAAAATAAAAACTCCCCAGATGCTCCCTAGACTCAATTCAATAATTGACATTTCTGGAAGGAGTGTATGATTTTGATTCCATATTCTCTGAGCCATAAAACCACACATAATGAAGGGGAAGGATGAGAAGGGGTAAGAAGGAGAGCAGTTAGTAATACTGACACCAGGGCTTTGTTGTTTTTTTCTACTGAGCCTCTAAAGTTGCGTTATCGGATTTGGAAACAGAGTGAAGAGAAAAGGGAGTCTTTGGGTTAGGGGACTAGACCAACAGAATGGGGCTTTGAACACACACAGTCAGAGCTGGGGCAAAGGGGACTATGATAATAGAAGGAAGTACAGGAGCCTGGGAGATCTGGTCTACTGGCCAGTCCCAGTTCCAGGCACCAACATCCAGGCTCTCGGGCTAGGACAGTGTCCTAGTGAAGACTACAGCTGAAGCAACCTTAAATATCTGGTGGTATTTCTGATGGTGTGGCCTCTAACTGACCCTAGTCTAAAATTAACCCTTCAGTGCCCAATCAACCTATTTCTTCATAAGACCTTGAAAAATGACCCAGACCTTAGAGATAGGTTTGCATTTGAGAGTTAAATCATAATTTGTCAGTAATATATTTTAATTAAATAGACAACATAACTCTGAAGTCTAATTCAAGTGAAACATGAGCTCTCAATACATTAATCTCCTGGCACAGTGTGGCACAACAGGAGTGTATCTCTCCTTTCTAATTTCTGAACATTTAAGAATCCTGTTATATAATTTTTAAATCTAGATTCGAGAAAATCTAGGATATTTACATAATATATTAAATTGTTTTCATCAGTGTAGTTATAAAAGTGAGTATTTCCCTGAAATGACGTAAGAGTAGTAAAATTTCTAAACTACTTTGCACCTGGAAGTTGACCCAAAAATGAGGTCATATGTAATGATTAATCAATTGTAAATCCTATTATCTGAAAAATTCAGAATTACTGACTTTTTTTTAATTGCTTTTTTGATTTATTTCTCTGTCATTCACGTGTCTCATTCTGTTTCCATATTTGGCACTTGACTAAATGTCAAAAATGCCCCCAAAGTCATTTCTGTGATAGATGGTATCTCTAAAGTGAACGGTTGTCCTCCATCACTTGTGGATTTGTTTAAATCTCTTTTCCCATCTGTCTTTCTACAGTGCCTTAATTCTACATTCTTAATTCCTGAAAAGCAACCAACACAGTTTTAAAGCATGTTGCTATCCAATTCAAATTGTATTTCTGATGATTTGATTAAAAACTACAAAGAACTACTTTCAACAAAAGCTGCTTATAGTGGAACAGAAACATTTGTGAAGTAGGCATGCAGTACTTAACCTGCACTCACAGCTTTAGAGGGAAATATATTTGAGGGAGGAATTAATCACAAACGAAATCCCACCCTTGGGCCTCATCAGACAATCCGTCAAGGAGGTTCCAACGTGCAGTGGCTTCTCTACAGTCAAATTGTACTTACATATCCTAGCTTCCAGTGTCTCATGAGAAAGCTAAGAGATTTTTATATAATGAAGATTTAAGCAGAAAAACAGCACCCTCGAGTTAATACTAAAATCACCAGAACAAGATAATCTGTAAAACAGAGTCATTCATATATAAGTCATTAGAGTTTTACCTTTATGATTAAAATTAAAATTATGCATATTGTGATGAGCAAGAAAGTTGACTTTTTGACATTGAAATAATGATTTGGTCGTTCTGTGTATTTGAAGCCATTTTAATATTTATATGCTCTGAAAGTTTGGATATTCTACTTTGGCTGATCTATATCTAAAAACAGTTTTCTCTAAGCCAGGAAACAAATCGATGTTTATTAAAAGTAAACTTTTATGCCTAAACCTTTGAATTCTGAACTCCATGTAAAATAAGAACTACAAACAGTTCCTTGCTTTGCTAATAACATATACTATTCTGTGGGGGACAAAAACATGAGAGTGCTTCCATGACTGAACATGACCTTGTGAAGAGGTTGCAGTATTAGAGATTTTTTTTTTTTTCTCTGCTAACACTTGAGAAGGAATAACTTCTCATAACTTTTTGCCATAGGCTATGTCGTGATGTTTAATGGAATAAATAAGGTGATGTGCCATCAGCAGTTACAGCATTCAATTTATATGCCATGTTTTTCACCGAGAAAGTGCTCCCTGGCTTTATTAGTATGTGAACTTTAAGCCTCTGATCTAGATAATTTTAGATACTTTGATTTCATTATAGAAACTCCTAGACTACTTGTGGGATAAAACAAAGGCTAAGATCATATTGAATTTCAACAAGTTGAATTAGCAGAAAATGAAGATAAAATGCCTTTCTATTTAAGAACATGATGATGTTTTAATTGTTATAGCATTTGGCATGCCTAATGTATACAATCCTTGACATTCGTATAGTAACACAGGAAAGTTGTTTGGGATTTTTCTTTAATTTCCTAGTGTTCCCTTTCCTCCCTAGCATTTCTCCCACTCCTTCCCCAGCCGTGGCCTTTAGGTCTCCTCCCGCTGCTTCATCCTTCTGTAAAGAAAAACCTTATACAGCGAAGGGATTCATGTAAAACTGCCTCATTTATAGATAGATAGGCAAGGCTGCCTATTACCTAGCTATGATGAACAGACCACCATCGTTGTGACAACTGATGTAGATGCCTCCAGGGTAAAGCAAAGGTTTACATATTACACAAGCAATTTAACTGTTTTCTAAACATATTGCCAAGACAGTGGGAGTTGGCAGCCCACACTGTGTTTTAGGTTTTGGAGACTTGGATTAGAAGTGACTGTTGATTATGAACCTTTTTATTTGTCTTCTATGAACTACAAGCAACCTAGTAACCCAGGAAAGAATTCTTCACAGCACTTAAACTTGTCTTCCCGGCGTCCCAAGATTACATACACAAATCACTTGACAAAAGTGGTGTAAGACTCTTGTGCATAGATAACCACACAAGACAATTGTCTTGTTCTAACCCTTAAAGAGTTCCACAAAGTGAAATGCTTTATAATCCTTTTTTGTGCAGTAGGCAAGGAAGAAAAGAAAGGAGGTTGGGCAAAGATTATCCAAAGGAAAGAAAGAGACTCTTTTGGGGTTCCAGTTGAAACACAATAAAGAACATAATTAACTTTACAATTCTTTGTGTTTTTCATTTGACTGCAGGGAGGAGATGAAAGAGGACTGCTAAGCCTCGCATTCCATCCCAATTACAAGAAAAATGGAAAGTTGTATGTGTCTTATACCACCAACCAAGAACGGTGGGCTATCGGGCCTCATGACCACATTCTTAGGGTTGTGGAATACACAGTATCCAGGTATCACTAAAAGGCATCAAAGCATAGACATTTTTCATCTTATTTTCTCATAAGTTTTTCATAAGTTTTTTTATTTAGAAGTTGCAAACAAGTAGCCAAATAAGGTGGCAATGATTAAATCATTATCTCCATCTTACTGAAAACCCCCTATGTGTCTTTAAGAGAAATTGAGAACAACAATGGTTTTGACATTTTTCCTCAATTATCTCTCAACTTAAAGGCTACTTCTGAAACTTGGAAAATAATGTGATTTTTCAGCAATTTCTATTAGCTCCATTTCAAATATATATTTTCTTATTTACTATGTGCCAGGAGTTTGTTTTTTCATTTATACACTATTTACTTTCTGATGGACTCACCTTAAATCTTTTAACAGTCATGGTATTATTTTCTTCCCACAATGTAGAAAAAATCCACACCAAGTTGATTTGAGAACAGCCAGAGTCTTTCTTGAAGTTGCAGAACTCCACAGAAAGCATCTGGGAGGACAACTGCTTTTTGGTCCCGACGGCTTTTTGTACATCATTCTCGGTGATGGGATGATTACACTGGATGATATGGAAGAAATGGATGGGTTAAGGTAAAAGACTGATCACAAATGGGTTCCTGTCAAGGTTAAAATGGTTTAAGTGCCAGGAGAAAAGGTGGGCACCGGTATCTTTGAAAGGTCACCTTGTTTAAATACTTAACTTTTGTCGTCAGTGTCTGCATTTATGAAATGGAGAGGAATTCACTGATATGCTATGTGATCTTTTGTTTGTCATGAAAAGAGTTACTCTTGTGTAGTTCTCTGCTCCAGGGCTGCCTCTGCTACGCACAGCACTGAAAAGCAGTGGCCCTGTACAACCGTACTACCTCCTAACACTGCGTAATGGGCTAAGATCGCCCAGCGAAGCTGCTTGGGGAATATAGAATACATAGATGTAGGCTGACAAAAATTAAGAGAACAGAGGCAGAAAAGAAAAAAAAAAAAAAAGCAGGGTACTACTGATGCCACAGTCCTCAGCCACCATCACACTGTGTCTTGGTTCAGTTGCTTGTCTGGTTTCATTTTCCACAATAAGGAATTTATTTTATTTAATTACTCATTTATTTATTCAGACAAAGTCTCACTCTGTTGCTCAGGCCAGCAGGTAGCGGTGCCATCATGGCTCACCGTGGCTTCAAACCCCTGGGCTCAAGAGATCCTCCTGGCCGCATGCCACCACATCTGGCTCATTTTAAAATTTTCTGTAGGCCAGGCGCGATGGCTCACGCCTATAATCGCAGCACTTTGGGAGGCCGAGGTGGGTGGATCACGAGGTCAGGAGATCGAGACCATCCTGGCTAACGCGGTGAAACCCCGTCTCTACTAAAAATACAAAAAATTAGCCAGGCGAGGTGGCAGGCGCCTGTAGTCCCAGCTACTCGGGAGGCTGAGGCAGGAGAATAGCGTGAACCCGGGAGGCAGAGCTTGCAGTGAGCCGAGACCACGCCACTGTACTCCAGCCTGGGTGACAGAGCGAGACTCCATCAAAAAAAAAAAAAAAAAAAAATTGTAGAGATGGAGTCTCGCTATGTCGCCAGGCTAGCCTTGAACTCTTGGCATCAAACAATCCTCTCACCTTGGCTTCCCAAAGTGCTGGGATTACAGACGTGAGCCACTGCATCCAGCCACTTTAATATTTTATTTCAACTAAGGGGATGATTCTTTCATCAATAGAACAACCTCACCATATTTAATATAGGTGAGATATATAATGAAAATGTAAAACACATATTCTGTCCCCCAATTTCTCAGTGATTTCACAGGCTCAGTGCTACGGCTGGATGTGGACACAGACATGTGCAACGTGCCTTATTCCATACCAAGGAGCAACCCACACTTCAACAGCACCAACCAGCCCCCTGAAGTGTTTGCTCATGGGCTCCACGATCCAGGCAGGTGAGAATACGTCTGTCTTCTTCCTGGCTTTAAAGCCAGCCGGGGATCCGGGAACCAGGAAAATACAGCATAGAGCATATACCATCACAGAGCAGCCAAAGATGGTATCTAAGGCCGTGCCTCTGAAATCACAACGGGTCCTTACTCAAGTGCGTATTTAGCACTCTGGCTTCTATTATTGTGAGAAGCAGATTGAGAAGGCAGATTAGACAAGGAAAAGGACAAATTCATGTAGAAAAATTCACCTTAAAATGTGGAGAGGTTATTATCAGATAAACACTATTGGACTAGTGTAATGACCAAGACTTTAATCTGAACAGTTTAGAGAGATACACTTTTTGATCTGTCTCCTTAAATCCCACTGAATCTTAAGTTCTTTATATATTACATGAGAGTGATAATAACTGCCTTGCAATGATTAAATAAAAATCTGTAAGTAAAGTACCAAATAGTGTGTCTGACCCCTGGTAAGTTTTAAATAAATTGCAATTCTTATTATCATAGCTTCACTTAAAATATGATGCTGCAGTGTTAATTTGCAAGGAGTTAAGCAAAATATTAACTTTTATTTCACTTTGAAAACATTGCAAATACTAAAGGACTCCATATTAACTGTTGGTACTATAATGAACCAAAACAAAAGATAACTAAAAAGTATGTAGAGTGAGAAATTTGGGGTACATCTTGTAAAAATGCTATGAAGTATAATACAGCAATTCAGTAACAAAAGCTTCATCCAGTCTATGATCTATTATTCCTACTCAGGGACATCTAGCCACATCCATTCATTTACTAGGTAAGTTATTATTACCATTTAATGTTTATTGAGTGTTCACTATGTGCAAGGTGAATATTTCTCAAACTTTTTATTTTTATAATCCCTCATGCCCTTCATCTCCCCTCCATCAAACCCAAGTCTACAGTTCATTTCCTTTTTGGCATCTCAGCAGATCTTAAAATCTGTGCGACAGGGAATACTTAAGGTGGGTTCAGGATGTGGAGGAAACTGTCACATTCCATTCCTAGAGCTCAGAACTCACAGATACCACCACAAAGCAACACTTTGAAGTCAGGCAGCCTGAGTCACCACAATCCCACTGGAGCTTTCTCACGACCTTCCTGGGGGTCCTGAACCTCAGTGCAAAAACATGGGACGAGGTGCTTTACAGACCAGATGTGTGGCAAGATGCCTGTGCTGCGGGGCCTCCCCACCTCTGGTGGCAGAAGGCTGAAGGAGAAGTTGGTGTTTATATTCCACTTCCCTCCAAGAGTATTCTAAGCAGAAGACAATTTAATAAAGTAGAAAGAAAACTAAATTAATCATTGGCTAAAAATAAAGCAAACTTTTGTTAAGCACTTTGCTGCAGGGTGCTGAACTAAGTATCTTGTGTACTTCATCTCCTCTCTGCTTCTCAGCAAGGCTCACCATCAGCCCCACTTCTCCCACTCCCCTTTTATTAATAGACTAGTTTTCAGGACAGTGGTAGATGTGCAGCAAAATTGAGATAAAGGTATAGACATTTTTATATTACCCTTACCTCCACACATGCATAGTCTCTCCCATTATTATCATCCCGCATAGAGAAACATTTGTTATAGTCGATGAACTGACACTGACACGTGATAATCACCCAGAGCCCATGGTTTACATTAGGGTTCACTCTTGGTGTTGTGCATTCTGTAGGTTTAGACAAATAGATAATGACATTATAGTCATATAATGACACCATTATAGTATCACCCAGAGAGTGCCACTGGCAGGGCGCTTTTTCACATAAGAAACTGAAGGTTACAACGGTCAAGCAGTTCTTAGTGGACCTGGTATTCAGCCAGAGCCATAGCTCCAAGCCCCCAGCAACTCCATCTGGCCTACTTTCCAGATTTGCTGTTTCTTGTTGGAAACAAGTCAAACCTCTTTTTCTCATAGTTTCTCCATCTTCAAAGAAAGGTAATAGAGGAAAATGTTCTCCCCGCTGTGGATTTAGTTCCACCTTAAGTCACAGCATGACTCTATCATGATCCCTGCCAGGCATTGTCTTCTGTGAATCATTGAACTAGAGAGGACAATAAAGGGACTGTTGCCACAGAACAACTAACCCATCTTTGGCAGGTCAGGCTTATGGTTTCCCTGTCATGAATGAGATCATCTGGAGCCAAGAGTTTATGTTTTGTTGTTTGTTTTTTTTTTTATAATTGCTACATGACTCTTCTGTCTCTTAAGAACCAGCACCAACTCTCATTTTTGTATCTTATTTTTAAAATTTCTTTATTAGCTCTAATGGTTTGATTTTGTTTTTAAGTAATTAATATATTTTGTTGGCCTAGAACAGTGATTCTCAATGGGATAATTTTACCCCCAGGGGACATTTGGCAATGTCTGGAAACATTTTTGGTTTTCACAATTAGGGTGTGGTGGAGGGCGAGGGAGTGATGCTACTGGCATTTCGTGTGTAGAAGCCAGAGATGCTGCTAAACACCCTACAGTTGGCAGCACAGCCTCCCCAGACAAAAAATTACCTGGCCCAAAATGTCAGCAGTGCCAAGGTTGAGAAACCTAAAAACAATGCAAGCCTGTTTTCCACACTTTTGATAACTTCAAAAATTGTATTATACAACTTTATTCTTCCCCCAACCCAAGCTGCTCATACCCAGTCCCTCAGTGATTGAAATATTCCACAAACCTTGAGCCCCTCTTATATTCCTGGCTTTGAACCAGATAACAGGAAGATAGTAATGAAGTTGCAAGTTCTGCCTTCTCTTATGGAGCTTCCTGTCAGTGGCTTAAGTCACAGAGATACTCTGGCCCCCAGATTAGGAATGGAAAACATGAAAACAGAGTCAACGTAAAGACTTCGACTTTTGTAGGGACCAGCCTTACTATATTCCCGGAATTAGAGCACATGTTTTCCTGTGTTAGAGCAGCCTAAGTTTTAGAATGCAGCAAATTTATATAAGAAACTCAAAATTAGTATTATAACTAGTACTGTATTGTGTGGCACAGAGATGAGTTGACAGTGACACTGTTTTTTTTTTTTTATGTTATTTTACTTTAAATTCTGGGATATGCATGCTGAACATGCAGGTTTGTTACATAGGTTTACATGTGCCATAGTGGTTTGCTGCACCTATCAACCCGTCATCTGGATTTTAAGCCCCACATGCATTAGGTATTTGTCCTAATGCTTTTTGTCCCCTTGCACCCCACCCTGCAACAGGCCCCAGTGTGTGATGCTTCCCTCCCTATGTCCATGTGTTCTCATTGTTCAACTCCCACTTATGAGTGAGAACATGCGGTGTTTGGTTTTCTGTTCCTGGATGGTGACACTGGTTCTTATTCACAATACTTTATCAGTGTATTATACATGTGATATTCCTTAAGAACAGACTAACATTTGTTTTAAGACAGTGTGCACATTTGTAACATAAGAAATTATAAATCATAACAAGAAAAATTAGGAAATATATTCCAGAGATTAAGCTTCAACCAAGTAAGCAAACACGCTGGACTACTTCCTTCAGTGCTTTCTAGAAGATCCAAACTAAATTGCTCATAAGATTCTTGCCAGTCCACAAAGGGCTCCTTCCTATGTCAGGAACCTCCAGTGTGAGCTTGGAAAAGATCACGGTAGGAATTAATGTGCATCCCCTCTTGTTATGCAGATGTGCTGTGGATCGACATCCCACTGATATAAACATCAATTTAACGATACTTTGTTCAGACTCCAATGGAAAAAACAGATCATCAGCCAGAATCTTACAGATTATAAAGGGGAAAGATTATGGTATGTAGAGCAGAATTTGCTGATTTTGCTTTAGTTCAAGTTTTGTTTTAGTATATTTAGTAATTGAAGAAAAAAGGATTTCTGAAAAATGAGCATTTGGGAAAGCATAAAAACACTGGCCTAACAATCATGAGGGAGTAAACTGCTCACTTTTTAAAGCTCCACTGACTCTTACAAGCCCTGCGGGTTCCATCTGGTTAATTACCATGGATTGAAAGGTTCTCAGTAGGTCCAAAACATTTAACAGTCCTTCAAAAGTTAGCAGCTTATATTTTGCTCATCAGAGAATCAAGATGAATAACTTCTATTCAATAGGGGAGAGCAGCTTGTCTTAACATCTTATATACAGAGAAAAGTGTTAAAAGTAAGACATTTCTCAATATCCAACATGCCTGTCTCAGCATTAGGAAAATTGTAAGTGATTCAAATAAGAATGTAATTTTTTTAAAAAAATGTTTATCTTAGAGAAAACAAAGTAATCAACTTGCAAAAACAAGTCATGGGAATGGGACATTTAAGCAGTATTTTTAATAACATGATTACTTGAATATTTAGAGAGAACATGTAAAAATATAAAGTTGGATAATAATAAAGTTCAAAACACTTAGTTTTTTCAATATTTTAGTATTTATTCCATTTGAAGGAAGCAATATATCAACCATTATTATGATTCAGGAAGCACAGTAGATTAAGATTATTAAATTGATTGCTTTTTCTATTTACTCATTCAATACAGATATTTGTTTAACACCAGGAATGAAGCAGCTGTGTTAGTTCATGTGGTATTCAGTTATTTTACTTTTTTTAGGGGTGGGTGTGTGTGTGTGTGAGCACGCGCATCTTTTAAAAGCCAAACCAAAGAGTAATGTGATTTGAGAAAAAAAAAAAAAAACTAATGAGTCACTAGCTCGATGGAATTTTGGCTATATTTGTAGGTTAAACAAAATTCTACAGTCACATTAATTGAGGTTAAGCTAAAATTGGTTACAATATTAACAGCACTACATTTATTTATTTTAAAACACATCTACAGTGCTTACTACATGCCAGACCCTATAGTAAGCACTTTATGTTCATTTCCTTTACAGAACAACTCTATGTGATAGGCACTATCATTGGCCACATTGTACAAATAAGGAAACTGAGGCACAGAAAGATTAATTGTCACACAATACAAAGTGGCAGAGTCTGGATTTGAATCTGAGCAGCCTAACTCAAGAGTCTGTGACCTTAATTGTTCAATTATGCTACCTCTCAGTGTGCTCATTATTTACAATTTCTCTTATCTTTTCTACTTTTTTGTAGTATCGTATACACCATAATCACAAGGGAGGGGAAGAGGTCATTAAAATTACTATCTTTCCACAAAAGCCTTTGATAAAATCTGTTGATAATGACTTATTTGATATTAAATACATAAAGGGTAATTTTCAGATTAGTTTGCAAGTAGCTTTAGAGCTTTTCCATTACAATTAGCATGCAGATATCCAAGTATGTAATGGCCTGAACAGAAAGACAGAGGCACAAGACTATACACATGTAATCAGGAGTTATTGAAATAGACTTTGTTATCCACACAACTCTATGAACAGAACATTAAAATATTTTAATGAAGATATTACTTGACTAAGTTACAACATTTTCACATATAGAATAAATGCATGTTTAAAGACCTTTTCTGTACTATGTTTTTATTTTCATTAAAGTGTAGGCTTTTAAACATTTTATATCTTTTGACAGAGGTCTGTCTCAATTTACTCAATATATGTGGAAGCATTTCTACAAAAAACTTAGTATGTAAAGCCTTAAACGTTTTTTTAAAGTATTTTGGTTCTAAAGTAAATAATCATGAGTCCCAAAATATCCAGATTCTAATTTCATTGAAAACTTGGTATGTCTTGAAAATTACAACAGCAGGCATTTGCAGAGCATGCTCATTTCATTTAGCTGTACATGGAGGTCTTTTAATGTTGATATTATTTAGCAAAGACTGCTTTCATTAAATATCCCTAGCAAGAAACCCTTTGGTGTATCATAGAACACATTTCAGAGTTAAATCACTGTAGTAATTGTTGTTTGGTGTACATTCCTTTTACATTAAGAAAATATGTTTCATTTGATCTAATTCTATGTTTCTTTCCAGAAAGTGAGCCATCGCTTTTAGAATTCAAGCCGTTCAGTAATGGTCCTTTGGTTGGTGGATTTGTATACCGGGGCTGCCAGTCAGAAAGACTGTATGGAAGCTATGTGTTTGGAGATCGTAATGGGTAGGTTTGCTGATACCACAACAGTATGATATATCAAATGACATATCCATTAATAATTTGGCAAACTGCCACAAAATATTCAAATGATTGTCTCTTTTTGTGCATCAGATGGGGATTACACATAAATAGTATTTACTGTTAGTTCCATATATATAGTGGTTTAATTGAAGAACTTCCAAAAAGATGCTCTCTCAACAGGCGTGATAAATTTCATAAAATAATTTTTAAGTGCACAGAAGTCTTCAGATGGACTTTTCATATTATTTGGGCTCTTCCCTTCATCCTCAACATAAATTTACCATGACAATAAATAATTTGAAAACTATTATTTTACTTGCCACATAAATATTTTTTTAATTATACTGGAAGGCTCAAGATTTTTGGTTTTGCCACATTTTCAGGACTTTAAGCAAGTTAATATAATTTGTCTCTATAAGTAGGAATAATACAAAATTAAATTTTAGTCTCAATTTTCAAGGTCACATTGTGGATAATTGTAAGAAACTCTTGTGACAAAATCCAAATTAAGAATCTTGTTTCCTAAGTCACTGGCATTCAGGCATATGGCAGAGCTGATATTCTCGGTCGCTACAAGGAACTAGAAAAATGTACTGACCCCATGCTCTTCCCCTGTCCCTCTCTCTGATTAATAGCACAGCATGGATTCTAGTCCTGGCGAGGAAATATCATTCTCTGGATGAAGGGGAGGGCTTTTCTCATACTCAGGTACTTTTAGTGCCCCCTCCAAACAAAATCCTATCTTTCAGTACTTTCTCCACATATGGGAATTTCACAGTACTCACACACATTATGGGCTTTATTATTTTCCCCTTTAGAAGCCAGGTCTATGGCAAAGCAATTGTTTGTTATGAATTTTATTTGAGACATTTTATTGTCATCATTAAACAAAAGTATGTATTCATTGTAGGTTTATGTTATGTTTTGTTGTAGGAATTTCTTAACTCTCCAGCAAAGTCCTGTGACAAAGCAATGGCAAGAAAAACCACTCTGTCTCGGCACTAGTGGGTCCTGTAGAGGCTACTTTTCCGGTCACATCTTGGGATTTGGAGAAGATGAACTAGGTACTGTACAATCTGCCATGAAGCATAAATATAGCAATCTTATCCTCTACTTGTTGGAAATGTAATCTACAGCAAAGATTAAGATGGTCCAGTTACATATTCTCTACCAGTAACTTTTCCCTGAGGGCCTTTATATTTTATTTTCACACTAGAAATACTAAAATATAAGGCAGAAAAATGGGAGGCAGGAAAAATAATTTTTTAGTCCTGAAGAGATAATTTTTTAAATGTTTAATGATATGTTTGATTATACATCTGAGTAATTTGTATATATTCTCTATCTAAAAACCTTTCCATTTATCCATGTCTCTTGGAATAAATAAAAAAGTTGTGTTGGAATCTGAAACTTGCCTTATCTGCTATTTCTTTTTTCTTTTTTCTTTTTGCCCATGGGGGCATGAAATTTGAGCAAGATGATCTGAGTACAGATCTTCTTTCCAATAGAATAGAAATTATGTTCTCATGGGACAGTCTATGGTATAACATATAATGTATTTCTTGGCATGTTTATCAAAATGTATGCAGCTTAAAAAGCAAAAAAGAAGTTGAAATTGAAATATGATTCATCAGTGAGTAAATATTTTACTCTCTACTAATTCAAATTACAGAGATAAATGTAGTTTCATAGTGACTCCCTTTAAAAAATAATATTCAAACAAACCATAACTACTATGCTCCTTTAGCCTCAGAGATAAATTTCTAGGCATAAAGAAGAATGTATGTTTCTTATGTAAATCAGAATATTTTCTCTAAAACTTCGGATTTGGAATTTTTTACATCAAATGGAGACTTCATCAGAAATAGTTTCATGCCCTTTACTTAGAATAATAAGGGACTCAGACAAGACTGTTGAAACACATAAGATACGTTTCAGAGCCACAGGAACATAACAATTCAAAGAAGAGAATCCAGTCTATTCTTTTCTTGTTCCAGTACTGAAAGCAATTTAAAAATTTTCCTTAACATTCCCTTACCCCACTCAAAGGAACCAGAAAGATACTTTTCCTCACTCACATCCTCTGTAATGTAATTTTAATTTCACTGGCAAACAATGATTTCAAAAGTAAAAGAATGAGGCCAGGCATCGTGGCTGATGCCTGTAATCCCAGCAATTTGGGAGGCCGAGGCAGGTGGATCATCTGACGTTGGGAGTCCGAGACCAGCCTGGCCAACATGGTGCAACCCCATCTCTACAAAAACTACAAAAAATCAGCTGGGTATAGTGGCAGGCCCCTGTAATCACAGTTACTTGGGAGGCTGAGGCAGGAGAATCGCTTGAACCCTAGAGGTGGAGGTTGCAGTGAGCCGAGATAGCACAAAGAATGGTCTGTGTCTGAGTTAGAGATGAATGTTTAGATGTTGTGACTGAATAATTCTGATTTTCCCAGACCTTGCTACAAATGATTCATCATCACTCATTATGTTAACATCACCACCATTAGGTAAACCACCCCAAATGTCTGTGTCCACTTAATACTATTTAGGAGCAGAACTAAAAAATAAAAATACATAATCCTGACTCTCCAAAAGCTACAACCCTGTATATACCTCATAATTAAAATAAATACAGTTTCACTGGATTACATTTTAATGTGAAACTCCCTAGCTTTAATTGAAGAACATTACAAGAAAGTGAGTAAGTTTTTGCACCTTTTGAAATAAAAGTATTGAGAGTCTGGGACTTTGCATATTATTTTTTAACTATAAAGTCAGGACGGATTTGTTGTGAGGATTAAATGAAGTAAACTACAAAATATTTGACAAAATAATTTTAATTCTTTTGCTTACATTCCTTTGCTTTGTACTTTCATTTTTATTTTTTCTGTTGTGCCTACGTTTTTAGTACAAACTGTGTAAATCTTTTTCAGAAGTAGAAGACTAGCAGGGTGTGTTTAATGCACAATAGTAAGAGAAATATAGACTAAATCAAGGATTATTTCATGAGGGAGGACCAAATATAAATTTTAAAACTTTATAAATGTGTAATTATAAATACAGCTTCTAATTTTCTATTCACATGATCAATTCAACACATAGAATTATATGGAAGTAGTGGTGATAAACGGGGTGGTTTTCTCCTAAAAGAGTACCCCATCTGTTGTATTTCATCATTACGAACACAGCTAGCATCAAGAGTTAGAGTTTAGAGAGTTGAGACTGAGCATCATGGTGTCTCTCTCTCTCTCTCTTCCTCTCTCTCTCTGTCTTTCTCTCCCCTCTCCCCCAGTGTTTATTTTAACACCTTGCGATGTACTTTCATATCTTCCGAAAAAGCTAAAGATTAAGAAGGCACAACCCAATTTCATGTGGCCTCAAATTATCAATTAACGGTAACAACTTGATAACTAACATGTATCAATCTTGCACAGAAATAAATCAAGATAAAACTTGCCCATTTAATAGTCACTCAACAAATATTTATTGAGCACCTACTCTGTGCAAAGCTCTGTTCTGGATGCTGGGGATGCAGCAGTGGATAACGAGACAAAAAGTCGGCTGGGCGCAATGGCTCACGCCTGTAATCCCAGCACTTTGGGAGGCCAAGGCGGGTGGATCACAAGCTCAGGAGATCGAGACCACCCTGGCTAACACGATGAAACCCCGTCTGTACTAAAAATACAAAAAAAAAAAAAAAAAAAAAAAAAATTAGTCAGGCGTGGTGGTGGGCGCCTGTAGTCCCAGCTACTCAGGAGGCTGAGGCAGGAGAATGGCGTAAACTCTTGCAGGGAGCCGAGATCACGCCACTGCATTCCAGCCTGGGTGAGGAGCGACACTCCGTCAAAAAAAAAAGAGAAAAAGACAAGAAGTCTAAACTAGTGTCATGAAATTTATGTTGCACAGGAGGGGGAAAATCAAAATAAATTTTTTAAAATACTGTATATAAATTGGTGATAAATGCTTTGAAGAAAAATCTAGTAGTGAAGAGGAATTTGTTGGGAGTTGGGGAAGGTGCGATTTTAAAGTGCAGTCAGGAAAGGTGATATTTAAGTACAGCCTTGAAGGAGGGGGAAAAAGATGAACCTAGTGGAGACTCACAGGAAGATGGAGCCTGTAATAGAGGCCTGGAACAGCAAGAACCTGAGACAGGAGCCTGAGTTGGGAACTTGCCTCCCATGTGTGAAACCACAAGCCAGTGAGGCTAGAGAAGAGTGAACAAGAGGGCAAAATGTTGCAGATGAGGTTATAGCAGTAAGTGCTACTGTCAGGATTTGCTTTTGCTCTGAATGAGATAAGAAGCTATTGCAGGGCATTGAAACAAAGGAGTGTGATCCAACTTAGATGATCTAACTCTTTTGAAAAGAATCGCTGTGGCTGGTACGTTGAGAATACACACAGAAGAACAAGAGTGGCAACAGGGCGCTCAGTTAGACAGCTGTTACCATAATCTAGATGAGAAATAATATCTGCTTGCACTGGAGTAGTAGTGGGATATGGAAAGGAGTGACTGGAATCTGGAATTCTGGATGCACTGTAAAGGCAGACATGTGAGACTCTTGCATGATCTTTAGGCAAGTGATTTTCTTGTGGACAGATGGAGATAGATTTACATACAGAATAACTGCCAGGCAATAGGAAGTAAGGACCTGTACTGCTATAAATTTGCTTACTGTTATTTCTTTCTTTAACAGGTGAAGTTTACATTTTATCAAGCAGTAAAAGTATGACCCAGACTCACAATGGAAAACTCTACAAAATTGTAGATCCCAAAAGGTGAGATTTCTTTTTATCCTATTAAGTCAATAATTTTCTTCTTCCAGTTATTTTAGTTCATTCAGTTAATGATAGGAATGTCACAATTAGCAATCAACCAAGATGTACACTTCTGCCACTTCCATATGCTTAGCACTGTCCTGAGAGGATCCTCTTCCCCTGTCTATGATGACTGATGCCACTATGCAGAACTTCAAAAGCTCATTCGTGTGGTTCTTGCTGTCATCACAGAGCAACATTATATTCATGGAATCAGAGTCTTCAGTTAAAAGCCAGACAGGGGCCCTGACATGTGAGGCAGTGGCTTAGGCTCTGGTGTTGGAAGCCATAAACCCTCCTTATTGTAAAGAAAATGAGAAACATACTGGCAGACATGACAGGTGCTTAGTATGATTTTTGTTAAGTAAACAGGTAAGTTACTCTGGCAGTTCAACATCTGAGCCTCATTTGGAAACTATCTGAAAACTCATAGCACTCATGAAGACTGTGGTAACTAGACAAATATAAACTTAAGTAGGGTTTTGTTATTTGCTTCAGCAAAAGAAAGATCTGAATGTTTTAATCCTTTAAAGAATATGTTTATCTCGCCCCGGTCCTTCCCACTCATGCATCACAACATTTATACATATGTACTTCAATCATCTTGAATCATCACTAGTCAGTTGTTAATTTCATGGATCAAACCTGAATTATCAGAAGCTGCTAAAATTATATGTTGTTGAAAAGACATTAGTCATCAATTTAGAAACAGCTAATCATAACGAAACCTGAGGATCCTTACAGACACGACTGTTGCTGAGCACTCGGACTTGTTACTCTTTAGCCACACCATGCTGCAAATTTCAGATTCCTTCTATATTATTTTCATGACTCCATTTTCAAATTTCAATTCAAGTCTTTTTCAAAAAAGTTAATTCTAATACTCTGAAAAGTTTACTAAGGGCATTTTAAAATATTCTTTTTAAATTGTAAATTGTGTATGTTTTTCTGAAATTTTCTCTTTTTTTATATGACAAAACGCTTTTCTGAGGGAAATGTAGGTTGACATTGGATCTTGCAGAACAAAAAGAAGAACCAGTTCTAAATGATCTCTGGGCAGTATCACATATCACATATCACAGGTTGATAACATCCCTTCTCTATTTGACTGTATACATTTTCTTTCACAGTAAGAGAAATACCCATCTATATACTACAGCAATTTTTTTCCCTCAAATGTGAAATTAATGTCTTCCATAAGAAAAGCAAAGACATAAACAACAACAACAAAAAAAATCAGACACTTAGGGGATTGTTGAAGTTGGCAACCTTAAGAATAAAAATCAAACTAACATTAATTCACAAAATTCTGAAGATTCATAATGAGGTGTAGGAGTTTCACTCAGATATAATACAATTAGTTTCAAAACAGTCATTGTTATTCTATTATACTGTCTAAGTCTATACGTTTTTGCAAAGCACCTGGTAGCATTGTAATGGATTCTCTCTCCTTCTCACAAAAATCTTTCTCTCTTCATCTGGATTGTTTAGTCTGTGGCTGAGTGGAGGTGAATTTTACACCTTCAGTCTATTATTAGTGTCTAATTACCAAGGTTGCCATAAGGGACCTTGGCTTTGTGATCTTAGTTCTTCTCTAGTAGGGTGGTCTCAGAGTGACATACCTGAAGGCCTGACTTCTCATTATGGTGCCTGTTTCTGGTGAGTCATGTCATGTGGGGGGCCTGGGTTAAGATTTGTGTTTGCTTTTCAGAAGGTGGGGGAAGTAGCAGAGTCCCAAAGAAACCGTCCTTGTACACAGACATGAGCATAAATTTCAAAATTAAATTGACTATAAGAAAACAAATGTTTTTATAAACATTTGTTGGGAGCCTCATGCTGTTTTGATTTGGCCATCAACGTTTATTATTATTGTATTTCTTCCTAGATGAGTTGAAGTTCTATATAAGCAGACACTTAAGTGTGTGAACAGGATTATTTTGGAAACAAACTAATTACAAGCATAGTGGTATTCAGGATGTCCGTGTTATGGCAGAATTGTTTTTCTAAAATTTTTGAGGCTGAATTTTAAAAAAGAATCTTATCAACTAAAAAAACAATATATAGACACATTTTGTTATACCAAAAATCAAACACACAAATTAAACTCTTAGGTTAATTGTATTCTCGTACCAAAGCCCCCAGACTTGCTAGAATAATGTTTTCAGAATAACTTTCAAACATCAGTTGATTTGTGGCCCAAGAAGAGAAAAGCAGAAAACTGTGAAATTTTTATTTTCTGTATTATATGTCATAGAAGTTACATTCTTACCATAGGATTTATGTTTTTCCTATTTTTTTCCTACATGTGCGCATGCACACACACACAAACACACAATGAGGGAGTTTAGAAACCATGGAAACTATACGTATAGTATCTCTTAAATCATTTTGGCAAAAACAGATAAGGTTCTAGTATTACCACCTCAGTCTGTAAGGACAATTTGATCTAAAGCTGTAAGCTACATAATCATTTACGTAAGTTTCAAACCTCAGAAAAGGATGGTGAGATATCCTCTTGTAAAAATTAAATGCCATTGTTTAGCATGAAAAAAAAAGAAAAGAAAAGAAAAGACAATGCCTAGAACTCAGGAGTTAAGAAAAAACTCCACCGGGCCGGGCATGGTGGCTCATGCCTGTAATCCCAGCACTTTGGGAGGCCGAGGTGGGTGAATCACCTGAGGTCAGGAGTTTGAGACCAGCCTGGCCAATCTGGTAAAAACTCCATCTCTAGTAAAGTCACAAAAAATTAGCTTGGCATGGTGGCGGGTGCCTGTAATCCCAGCTACTCGGTAGGCTGAGGCAGGAGAATCACTTGAACCCAGGAGGAGGAGGCTGCAGTGAGCCGAGATCATGCCATTATACTCCAGCCTGGGTGACAGAGTAAGACTCTGTCTAAAAAAAAAAAAAAAAAAAAAAAGCAACTTCCAAGGAAACAGAAAAGGAATTAAGTTTGCCTCCATGTTAGAACATTGTACACACTCTTGGAATACTTTCAGGGACTGAACAGTCACATCTTATGGCAGAGCAGAGTTAAGGTCAAATCAACACCAATCACCCAGTTTACTCAGCCAACTCACAGGATCCAAAAAAGTCTCTAGTACTGAATTCAGTATGCCTTAGCCTGGGGGCTCCTTCAGCTAGCAGTTCTAGAAAACAGATTTAGATGAACTGAACACAAAATCTTGGCAATAATTTTACTTTCACTTAGTAGTGCCATCTGAAACTAGTCAAGATTGGGAGCAAGTCTATCTGGGTCAGACAGGGAGTCAATTGGTCTGGTCTCTAAATCTTCCTTAGTGTAGCACCCAGCATAGATTATTTCACCAAACTGTGCCCCTTTGTCCATCAAAAAATATGTAGAAGATGATATTTCTGTGCCTGCTGCATTCTACAGAGGGCTGTGAAGGTGTTTAAATAATATATTTTAAACATATTACATTCTTTAGTAATTTTTGTGTGTTTATTCCAGGCATTCCAGGATTATTTTCAGATGTTCTCTCAACTTTTAAGGTTCCTTTAGTTCCAAAATTGGAATAAAGACATCTATGGAGCTTCTAATAACCTTCAATAGAGCCAGGCATGGTGGCTCACGCCTGTAATCCCAGCACTTTGGGAGGCCGAGATGGGAGGATCACTTGAGGTCAGGAGTTCAAGACCAGCCTGGCCAACATGGTGAAACCCTCTATGTACTAAAAAAACAAAAATTAGCTGGGCGTGGTGGTGCATGCCTGTAATCCCAGCTACTCAGGAGGCTGAGGCAGGAGAATCACTTGAATACAGGAGGTGGAAGTTGCAGTGAGCCGAGATCATGCCACTGCACTCCAGCACTGGGCAACAGGGCGAGACTCCATTTCAAAAAAAAAAAAAAACAACTCTCAATACGTAGTGTTCAAATGTCCAAATTATATCGTGGACGCTCTTTGCTAAATCCTTTCAGAAGTACATAAATGTTCCTGGGGTGGAAATTAAAGAATTCCGACAAAGTTATGTAACTTCCAAGATTTATTTTTATAGAACACAAATTTTTTCATAGTATTGACAAATATTCTTTAATTTTTGTTTCAGATGAACTTAAACCAAATGACTTTTTTTGAAACTTTTCCAGGCTTTATTTCTCTAGGAATTTGTAAAGGAAAATTATTCTCCATCATGTTGATTTAATTACTATGTACCCACTCTTGCTATATTTTAACATATCACTTATCTGTTACCCAACCAAGTCACACAGACCATTCCCTTAATAAGTCTATAAATTAACAATGCAAATTCCAGGCTTGAGGGGTCATTTTATAGAAATGTTGTATCCCCAATCTCCTCTGTGACCAATATCAAAAACTGCCCCTCATTCTTCTTCCCCCCATGGCCCACTTACTGCCCTTTGTTTATTGTTTTCTTCATCCTACTTCTTATTAGACTGGATGCTAAAGAGTGTTTTTTTCAAAAAAATCACTTCATAAGAGGAAACCAGTTCTGTTTATCCTTTGCATATGTCTCAGGGAGCCAGCAGGCAGCTCTGCCATCCCAAAGAAAGTTATATATAATAGAGCAGCTTTAGCCCAATAAGCCAGTCTAGTCCCAATTCATCAGTCAAAGTTTTATGCAAGTGGCCCCCCTAAGTTGATAAATTCCCACAGTGCCTGTTGACCCAGCTGCCAAGTCCTCTTGCAGCAGGTGGTGTTTTCATGGCCACCCTGACAGTAATACAAACTGTTTAGCAGCTCCATTGACCTTTCAGCTATTAACAGGGATACAGGCTCCACTAGGGACTAGTTTTCAAACATGACAGAATTTCTTAACACTAGAGGTCATGAACAAGTATATGCCCTATAAAAGTCCATTCAGCATGGTGGATTTGAAGTCTAAGAGGCAAGGAAACATTTTCCACATTTTTGCTATCATCATTATTCTATGTATCCAGTAACCAAAGATGAATATACATGTATCTGTCTGATTATATTCTTTCTCAGTATACTAGATTTCCTGTTGTGGTGCACAATACCTTTTCAACTAACAAATCCCTACTAAGCTGCCATATAGCATCTGAAATTTTAGAGATATACTACAAAAGAATTGGGCAAGATCAAAGTTGAAACTTCTAATGAATGGATAAGCATGCATACATAATAGATGGTAGCAGCCTGAGTATAACTAAAATTTTATTCACACTTTAGTAAGATTTGCATACATGTACATGTGTACAGACATACTGAAACATACAGGTAACACATGCAATATTATGTAGAGCCATCACCTATTTCAAAATAAATAGGCACTATTATATAATAATTTGTGAAAAAAACTTTGTGTGACCGTGTTATTTTAAAGTGTTTATGTCTTGTTTTTAAAATCCATCATATGCTTTTATTCCAAATGCTGACAGATTTGTATTTATAAAATGCAAAACTACTTCTATTTCTCCCCTACTTGAAACCCTTCACTGGTCTCCCACAGCTATTAAAGATGAATCTAAACTCTTAATTTTTCCCCAACTTTAAGGTAAAATTGACAAATAGGAATTGCATATATTTACGGTGTACAACATGATGTTTTGATCAATGTTGTGAAATGACAGAGTCAAGTTAACTTGCATATCCGTCACCTTACATACTTATCATTATTTATAGTGAGAACATGTACCAGTCTTCTTGTGTGTGTGTATATATATATCTCCTATGTCCTGGAAATGTGACATATGACCACAGCATTCAAAGAAATTCTCTCTTTTATTCTAAGTAGTCTCTCTTAAGCTATGAATTTCAAATCTTAGAATATCATCTTCTTTAGTAATTGGACAGATTGCTATGAAAACTTGACTGAATTGCCACTTCAAACTAGCATTCATTTAAAAAGATATAATATGGAGAATGTGAATGATGAAGAATATATTCTTCAAAGTGAAACTTATATATTGAGTCAAAAATTCCTAAAAGCATTTTCTTTTTCAATTAACACGGCCACAACCACTGCCATGCCCACCACTGTCTCTTGTAGGACAATGCTACAAGTCTGATATTAGTCCTTTTGAATATCTTATACTTTTATCGTAAGGTAGTATATCATCAGATATTACAGTACCTTAGATAAAGACAGATTTAATGTTGCATTAGATATGTCTAAAACAGTCATGCAAATTTTTTGAAAAGATGTTTTCTAGAGGAAGATGTAGCTTATAAAGAAAAAACTGCATCTTAGCATCACTTTGTTACTAATTCATTTTGGTTGAGTTAAAAAAATTGTTACTTAAATGACTTATTTTTGTCAACTGTGACGAATGAATGATATATGAACATCAAAATTTGGAAATTTATCAGGCTAGTCATCTTCAAAGAGAATTTGAACTGACATTCCTGTGCTCTTTCATAGGAAAGAAACTTGTTTTAAATTTCTTTTCTCCTTTAAAGCATTTAGTGAATCTTAAATTTCTACCTTTGAATGATATGAAATTAAAACACTGGTAGATCTATTGCTTTATAAGTGGAGAAATGGAGTTAAGAATTTATTTTTTGATGATTTCTAAAAGAAAAATACTGCATTCTTAAAACTTTTGAATGATGTTGTAATACAAGTGTTATTTATTTATTCTCTGTGTGTGGGCGTGTGTGTGTGTTTGAAACGGAGTTTTGCTCTTGATGCCCAGGCTGGAGTGCAATGGCATAATCTCGGCTCACTGAAATCTCTGCTTCCCGGGTTCAAGCGATTCTCCTGCCTCAGCCTCCCAAGTAGCTGGGATTACAGGTGCACGCCACCAAACCCGGCTAATTTTTTGTATTTTTTGTAGAGATGGGGTTTTGCCGTATTGGCCAGGCTGGTCTCAAACTCCTGGCCTCACACGATCTGCCCACCTTGGCCTCCCAAAGTGCTAGGATTACAGACATGAACCACAGTGCCCAGCCTATTTATTGTATTTGTTAATATTAGTTGTCATTCCCCTGGGCTGTTTTCATCACAATAAAAATAGATAAAATCCAAAAAAATTTCTCTGATTATATTGTTACATAAGCAATAGTTGTGTCTAACATTTTTATCAATTATGGTTTATGAATTAAGTATTTAAGTTAAAAACTTGATTTTGGACATGAAATTCTGAACAGAATGTATTTCCTTTATATTAGGAAGCAATGGCATTGGCTTTTTTATTATACCTTAATTATTTAGTTTTTATTTTTGTGCCATATCAGAGTAAGTACAGATATAATCCAAGATTCCTGATTTGAGTAGCCCTGATTTCATTAGAAGCATTTTTTGTATGTCTCCTGTGTTCAATTATGTGCCACAGAGGGAGAGAATGAATAAGAAGTTGGTCCCATCCCCTAAGGAGTTTATTTTTACTTTAAACCAGGAGATTGCATATATTATTAAAATGTAAAAATTATTATTTGAGGTAAAACACTTTGAAACAAAAATACTGTACCATAACACTGTACATTATAAATTGCCAGATTGATGATCCAGAAGTTATTGATGTAGGTAAAATCCACCATTGTTTGGTTTTCCATTTCTGTTCTGCTACAGTGTGACTTTCTTTAACACTAATAAGCTCACGTACAAAAGAGAATCTCAGCATAACATGAAAGTAGTTATGTAGCTTTTCAAGCAAGACGTAATGAGATTTATGGGGAAAGGAACACGCCCTCAGTCTAGCTGTTGCACAGGCAGAAAAAGCCTTCTCAACTGAGCCGTCAATGAAAAGTAAGTCCCTGCACTGGGTTTCCGCCTTTCAAGATGCATCCCACAGCTTTCCATGGCTCTCTTCAGGGTGCACATCCTCTTTTCAGAGTTCCACTTCCATCATCATTTTGTTTTGTGTGTTTCTAATCTTTCCTGAAGTGACCTCCAGCTACTTCTGAGCTGCTCGCTTGGTTGCCCAAACTTTCTTCCAAGGTACCAGCTTTTGTTTTCATCACTGCTTTAGTTACAAAGCTGCACAGATCTTGAGGGGTCTGCCCCAGACCAATTCTTCCTATAAGCCCTTGTCTTAGTCAGCTTAGGCTGTTATAACAAAATACCTAGGTGGCTTAAACAACAGACATTTACTTCCGACCATACTGGAGGAAATCCAAGAGCAGGGTGCCAGCATGGTTGGATGTTTGGTGAAGGCTCTGTTTCTGGTTTGCATATTGCCACCTTCTCACTGTATCCTAATATGATGGAGAGAGAAAGAAAGCAAGCTCTCTGGTGACACTTCTTATAATGGCAATAATCGTATCATGGGGGCTCTATCTTCATGACCTTATTTAAATCTCACTTCTTCCCAAAGATCCCGTCTCATAATGCTGTCATTTTGGGGGTTAGGGCGTCAACATGTGATTTTGGAGGGAAACAAGCAATCCATAACAGCCCACTTATTTTAAGTGCCATTTTGTGGAATACAATATTTTTCAGGAACATGTACATTGAATTACAGTAGAAATGCCTATTTTTTCTATATTCACTGCTCATATTATAGTTGATCAGTTTCTAAAGCTAGGATATTGCAAATATAATGCCACAAATACCTATAGCAATTTGATAAAACTGGACCTTGTCTATCTAAAAGCACGTAACATTAGAATTTAGTTTCATTAATCTTTTCCCCTAGGTTTTTCCTGTAAGATATTACACAACTTTTCATGTCCTGATTTTCCCATGGAAATATATGCATTGAGTTAAGCTGATAAACCAAAGTTGATACAGGAGATCCACATACCCTTTTAGATATTTGTGCACTGTGGTGATGTTTGTGTAGTGAGATTAATAGGACCTGAAATGAAATGTGGGTACGTTGCTACCTTTTTTCCTAAACTAAGAGGGCCAGTTCAGTGGAAAGAACACTGAACCAGGAAAGAGTTCCAGAATTCTCTGTAACTAGCTGTGTGAAAGCCACTTAATAGCTTCATACACTTTCTGATCTTTTAAATTTAAGAATTGCAAAGTTGGCCCTCACTCATGAGAATAAAGTTAAACATGAAAAATGTAAGTGGTTTCTTTATTTGCTTTTATTATGGTTGCATCTTTAACCACAAAAGAAAATTAGATGGATATTTGTGAAATTTCTAACAATCTTATTAGCAGTAGATAGTCAAACCTATGGCTCAATTCACTAAATTACTACTGCTTTTGCCTCCTTTGAAAGGTTTAGTGCCAACTCAGTTTCAAACTGCCTAGGTATTAAAGCCAAGTAACACTGTTTATTAGTGAGCAAGTCAGTTCATCATGTGAGGATGAGACTTTTAAATCGCAGAAATCCTCAAAATGAAGAGAATATTAGTCACAAAGAAGACAGCCAATGCCAAGCCCCACTTGTTTTCAGGACATTTCAGAACAGAGAAATTTCTAGACACTATGTGAAAATCATACAGAACATTAGCTTTATCCATCCTAAACTAAAATTTTAGAAATATTTAGTACGAATTAAAAATTTGAATATGATTTATAAAGTACATAAATTCAGAGTTATCCTTGAATTCAAAGGTTTTTTTTCCCTCTTTATTCTAGTATCAGAGTTATTTAAGAATATATAAAACATATATTTCTGCAGCCTACATATGCTATAATGTCAAGGAAGGTATTCCTTAAAAATAAAATGAAAGCAGTAACTCTTAAAACATTTAATTTCTTGCTGTACTTCAAATAGTACTTGAAAAATACCATTAGGAAATGTATGTTGCTGTCAATACTGCCATGAAGTCCCAATGAGATCAATATTACGTGGTTACACCGGAATAGATTCCATTGGCTCTGTTCTTCTACCTGAAATATGATTGTATTATAAATATATGATTCCTCAGCAAAATTGAGTTTGTATAATGCATTGTTTTTAAAGCTGCTACAAAATGGCTATGTATAGTCTCAAAACATGCAGTAAATCCTTCAGAATACAGCATTCTACTCCTTATAAGTAAACTGACACTGAAGAAAGAAACACCAATATGACCAGGAAAAATTCAGTGAACAGCCAGATTAAAGACAATTGCAAAGAAGAAAAATATCAGTTCGTATACTGCCTTTGAGAAAGGCAATAAAAAGATGACACAGCAAGTACTATACTAGCACTTATTCCTATGCCTAAAGCTCCACAGATGGGAGACAGTAAAAATTTATCCCATCATGAGAAATTTTTCACTTCCTTACCCTTTTTTAGGGAAAAGTGATGAGTATTGGCTTAAAAACGATGAGTGGTCAAGGATAATCATTGTGTATCAAATTGCTTACAGCATGAGGAAATTCATTAAACCATAGAATCTGCTGTGGCATTCGAAGACTGTCTCCTTGTTCAGGCAAAGACTCCACCCAGTTGGAAGATTTCAGAGCATTCTGTACTTGGAAGCACCTGAATATACTAATTAAAGGCCACGTTGATTCCTCTGGCTGGGAAATGGACCTAAATTAGAAACAGGCCTCACAAACTTGAATATGCATGTGAGTCACCTGACCATTGTGTTAAAGATTCAAAATCAGTAGATCTGGGGTTATGGCCTGAGATTCTGCATTCTGTGGAATGAGGATTTTGACTTATCAGTTTTTCCCAACTCATGAGAATGAAAGAAAGCATGGAAGAAAAGTAGTTTTTTAAATGTTAGAGTTGCAAGGGTGCCCTTTTCCATGTGTCCCAATGTGTCTATGGATAAAGAAGTAAGACAGTTCTTATGTCACCTTCCACCCTTAAACATAAAGCTGTCTAAGAGAGGCTACAGAATTAGTACATCTTCTAATACCTCTATCAGGACTTCACACATAAGTATTACTCTTGATCTGTATATCTTGTTTTACAATGAAATGAATTCAAAATCTAGACACCTCACAAAAATTTCAGAATGAGCTCCTTTCCTTTTTGTTAGACAAAAGGGATTTCTGCAGTGCTCATTTGGAAGGGTGGTCCTGCTCAGACAGGATTTATCCTTGTACCTCCACACAGAATCAAAGGACTTCCCACGTACTGATTTATTTGTTCATCCCCTAAATTAAATATCATGAAATGAAAACCATTCATAATACCACTACCCAAAGACGTTCACTGTTGGTCTTAGCTATTCACAGAAAGTCATCACCTATAACGTGTGTTATAAATAACTTATGCTTCTCAACTTCCTTTTTTTCAAAAAAGTATCCAAATCTTTATACTACTACACAAAGCAAGCCAAAGTTGGTTTCTAAGAACATTTTTTAAATTTCTGAAAACAGTGCTTTATACATTAAAGAAGGTTGGACAGTTTTCCGCACCAGAGTTTTAGCGTTTCATTATTTGTCATGCGTGAAGGGATTAGGAAATATGTTTTTCAGATTTAAATTAAATTCAAGGGCTGTGGGGATAGCTGAACGAATAGGCTAGATATATTCTTTTCTACAAGCCTAAACACCCTCTTGGGTAAGTTTTCTGTTTTGAAAGTTACTCTGATTTCATTTAGTAGAGTGAAGGGTCCAGAGGTTTAAAGAGTTGTTGTTTAAAAGAAGAACGAAACAATTTAAATGATTCTAAATCATTTAAATATATTAAATTAGATTTAATATATTTAAATCAAATTTAATACATTTAAATCTAATGTATTAGATTGTACATTAAAGCACCCAATTTTCCAGTGCAATAAAAATAAGTATGAAAATGGGTGAATGCATCACAGATGTATACCCTAAAGTTTTGTTTAGGTCCTATCTAGGTGTATATATGTAGCACTTAAGTATATGTAAGATGGTCTATTTCAATATGACAATAATAATAAAGTTTAAAGGTACTGTTTATTCCCTTTTTGTTTCTCTTTATTCCACGTAAAGAGGCCTTGTTCTTTTCAGTAAAAGGGAGAACGTCACCATTACAAAAAGTGATTGCAGGGAAATGGTTGGAATCACCAAAAATCTTTGTCAGATGCTACCATATATTAGAAAATTGAATTTTAATGTGTTGACTTAATTCTCATCTGGAAGAGAAGACAGTCCTATATCTTTATCTCATGCTGACTTTGACTTCTTAACCTTCGGTTTATTTACTATGATTATAATTATTATCAAAATGTATCTTTCAGAATGAGTATAACTGTACCTTGAAAAAAACTTTAAGACAAGTTTATTTAAGCAATAGAGAGAAATACAACAAAGGTTTTGTGTTTATGATATGAAAGTATAGCAATTAGATTTTAAGGATATCCCTCCCCTGAATGGCCCATATTTTCCTGATGTCTTTACACAACAACATAGAAAGGGTCCAAACACCCTTTTAAAATTCCATATTCTCATTAATTTCATTCATTCAACAGATTTTTATTAACCATCTTCCATGTGCAACACATTCTTCTAGGTCCTGGGGAGTCACAAGAGATGAGAGAAAATATTTGTCCTCATGGAGTTCATATTTCAGAGAGTGTGTTTGAGAAAGTTGCTACTATATAAATTCAATTTAATTTCTTTATTTTATTTATTTATTTTGAGACGGAGTTTCACTCTTGTTGCCCAGGCTGGAGTGCAATGGCATGATCTTGGCTTACGGCAACCTCCGCCTCCTGGGTTAAAGTGATTCTCCTGCCTCAGCCTCCTGAGTAGCTGGGATTAGGCACCCATGACGACACCCAGCTAATTTTTGTATTTTTAGTAGAGACAGGGTTTCACCATATTGGCCAGGCTGGTCTCGAACTCCTGACCTCAGGTGATCCACCCACCTTGACCTCCCAATGTGCCGGGATTACAGGTATGAGCCACTGTACCTGACCTAATTTAATTTAATAAACATTTATTGACTGACTTATACAGAATTTTCCTATTTCCTATGAATATGAATACTTGAAGAAGATAAAATACATGGTAGTATGTCATCTTTCTATAACATCCCTTAAACTAGTTGCCTCCTCATCTGTGTTTCTATAATACTTCATGTGTGCCTGTATCATAGCAAAGATCACACTGCATTATACTTTTGTGTATGCCTGTTTGTCTTATCCTCAGTGGTCTGTGTGAGGCTCAGGACCCTGTACTATTTATGTCTTATCCTCCTGAAGAGCTCAGTACTTGCCCAAGTGAATGATTGGACTTGAAGAGGATTGAGTATGTAGCTTCTGCCCTCAGAAAATCTTCAGTGAAGAAGGGAAAAAAATAGGTAAACAGCCTATTCCTGAAGAGAACCCTATAAGAGACAAGCAATCTTTTATGTAAATGTTCATATTAAGGGAATCTTGATAGAGCAACAGTTTAAAAGAGAGAGGATTGATTTAATATAATAAGTACAGAATGTTATTTATCAACTATGTAGAACAAAAAAAGATAAATTCTCCTGGTATTTAAATAAAACTTGAGGGAATTACAATGTTTGTATATTACAGCTACACAGTCTTATATAAATTAAAGTAAACAAGCCCAGGTGGGAAATAATTACTACATCCGCAGGTAGACAGACATTTACCAAATCTTAGGGAAAAAAAAAAAAATTAGAATCTTCTCCCTAATCTGAGTTTCCATATGTTTGAATGTTTGGTGAAAAATAGTCAAAGCATCAAACTGGAGTATCAGCAGGGAAACAGGGGTCAGACACTCTCCCTGAAAGAATTGCCCTTCAGTATCGGATTCCTATTTATCATGTCCTCATTCCTTTCCCCAGTGCCCGTGAATCAGTGTTCCTATACTTTGCCTCAAACAGGCAACATCTTCTAGTTGTTGTTTAACAAAGTTCACCTATATACATGATCTAAATGATGCCATCTCTTTAGATTCACCAGTTTAGGCATAAACCATCTCATGGGGAAGTATGTGAGAGTAGGTACCTGCAAATTTTTCATTGCCTATAACATGTAATAGATTTTTGACATACTCTATTTCTGAGTCTCTTTTCTTGAATGAGTCAGAAAGTGGGTGAGCAAGTGAGTAAGGAATAGAAATTAGATGCACAGAATTCTGCAATTTCAATGAGAATATTTGTTTACTGAATGCCACTTCGTAGATGATCATGGCCTACGACTCAGAAGAATTTCATGGCTACTGAAAAACTGCTCTTCTTGTGGTCAGAAATGCCGCCATTGTCTCACAAATAAAATAAGAATTTTAAATGAGAAAGAAATAGAATATACTCGGGATACTCAAGAACAGCAAGAAGAAGGCGAAGATTGTGTCCTTACTTTTCTTGGCATAGCCGTTTAACATCTTCTCTACCTTATCCCACCCCACCCTTACTCCCAGAAAGACACTTTTGAGGAACACATGGAAACTGTTAATGTTTTTTGAATAAAAATATGCTTAGTGCATAGAATGCCTGCAGGACCTTTCACAGAAATTGATTCCTAGATTCAAATAGGCGGCTGAATAGATTTAAGGGTGTTTTGTGAATTGTCATGTTAGCTGCAGAACACAGCACTTTCAACATAGAGGGGACTTTTCTTCAGGAGAAGAGCTAGGGAAGCCACTGTACGTTTTAAATATTTTTGTTTTTAACATATATGGTTTATATGGTTTTGAGTCATTGTAGAAACAGCCTGTGATCAGGCCCCAAATTATTATCACTGTTCATATTGCCATAGGGACATAACAAGGTAACCTATCTCAAAAAAGGCGAGTCTGCAGGGCTTAATTATTTGCTTGTCTCAGAAAGCTCTGTAATTTACCTCTTGAGGTTTTGACCTGTAATGGTCACCTTCTTCTTATGGTACTTAAGGTGTCCATCTGCTTGGCCATCCTAATGCTGTTGATTTGACTGTCAATGAAAACATTTGTTTACATTCCTTAACTGAAAAGAATCTTCTCACCGCACTGTGGCAGAGGTAACAGCGACTGATAGGAAAGTGCCACTGCACACTTTTTCCCTGAAGATTAGGTAATGAGCAGTTGTGACCATGACTCCAGCCTGACCCAGCTCGAATGACATCTTATGTTAAAAACAGTAAGAACCATAAAACTCTTCGGAAGGCATCTTGGTTTCCACTCTAAATGATGGCAGTTGTAGAACAATTAAAATCTATGACTTTTTACATTGCAAAGAAGATGTTTCTGTTTGCTACTTTTGGCATTCTTTTTCCTTATAGCAGGACAAAATCAAGTTATTTATATATATATAATCTTGACATATATGTGGATCAAAATCAGATTTTATATATGTATATATAATCTTTACATATATATGGAGCTTTCTGTGCATAGAGTTTAAACTTTGACTCAATAGTATACACCCATACTTTGACTCAATAGTATACGACCATTACGGTCGCCTTTCAAAAAAATCAGTCTAAAAATATTATCTCAAAAAGAAATGTAAAATTAAAACAAAAATTGATTCCAAAGCTTTTCAGGCTACAAGTCATTTTGATGAATGCCTTCAGCCCTGTACTACTGCCAACTGTGTCAATAACAAGTGAAACTATCTCAGACACTATTCCTAAACATTTTTGTAGACATGGGGGAAAAGTTTTAAGATATTTATACATCTTTACTTTAAATATTGCAATTGTTAGAAATTCGTAGTTACAAAATGTGAAATATCAATTTAATTAAAGATAGTTTTCATCAATGGGTTTTGATCAGGATAAAGTCTCTTAGAATGTTTAATGTGTTTAGTTGGGTTACAAACTGGTTAGTTTGTTTCCTCACTGGTATATATTTCCTATCCTTAGAAAGTTGTAAATCTGAGTGAGTCTCTTAAAGAAATGAAATAAAAGTCTCTCTAGAAAGTAAGAGGCATGCTTTGTAAGCCACAGAATCACTAAATTTCATTCCACTGCTGGTTTTCAACTGGAATACACTTTCAACTGTTGTCTTTTAATGTAGACCTTTAATGCCTGAGGAATGCAGAGCCACGGTACAACCTGCACCGACATTGACTTCAGAGTGCTCCAGGCTCTGTCGAAATGGCTACTGCACCCCCACGGGAAAGTGCTGCTGCAGTCCAGGCTGGGAGGGGGACTTCTGCAGAATCGGTTAGTATTTTTGTTTTCACCTGAAAAGGACTGGGGATGAGTCAATCCTTAGGTACTCAAGAACTCAACACCGATTGTTTCTTCTACAATAATATAGTGTTCAAAAGTGTTTAGCTATTTACAATACTATTAATGCTCATCTGTTTCTGAACTTGGAAGTAAAATCTTGCTCATTTTCTTAATGTAAACAATTCACTTATGTAAGTTAATTATAAATATGCAAAACCTTTAAATGACTGAGTCCTTTCAAAAAGTAAAAAATGCAAATAGCACAACTAGATAATCTCTGTGGGCCTCTCAATCCTGGGTTCTGAGATTTCACACTAGCCAATGACATAGTGTTTGCCAAACCCCTCTCCAAGCACTAGCATTTTCCAGACACCCCGTAAATGCCCTCCCTGCCTTTACTGCTTGCTTTCCTACCACAGCAGACTAAAAACGGGGCTTTTCAGTGGGTGTTATTAAATAAAAGGGGAAAATGCAATTATCTGGAGACATATTATGAGATTTTTTCATGCTTTTTGCCGCTCCCCTGTGAACCATCAACTAGGTGTGCATCTGCTCAGAGAGAGCAAAGGAGATTTATTCCAGGGTTGTTCTAGCCTATAACTTGATAGTTCCTCAATTATGTGCATGATGTTTAAGTTCTACTTGGTGTAAAGTCAGAAAATTAGACAAATTTAGAAACCTAGAGTTTAAAATGTGTATGTTGAAAATGCATAATTAACAATCAGCATATACCATCACTTAGAAAAGATTTTGATCTCGGTTATTTCAAATATTAAAATACTTATTGCCAATGAAAATTAAAATATCAGATTAACATTTAATATTATTTATTCATAAATGCTATCTTTTTGTTTGTCCTCCAGATGTATTTCAAAGAACTATAACTATAACTTGTCTATTTTTATATTGCCCAACAAAAATAACCAACATTTAAAACCAAACAGAGGATACATTTTAAACTTAAATTGCTTCAGCATTAATAACATTATGTGTTTGATTAATACTATGGTTATGTATCTAGGAAGGAATTATCAAAATTAAAACTCAACAGAAATGAAGTAATCACATTATTTAAAACAAATGCTTACATGTTATTGACCCATCCTCTCTACCTTTTTGTTAGTTGACCAAAAATATGAGAATCAGTATTCAAACGTAATGATATTCAAATTCCTGCTAATATATTGTCTTTCTGCTTTCTTTGCTGCCTGACAATATCTACTTTCTCTGCTTTTTTTTTTTTTTTTTTTTTTTTGAGATGGAGTCTCTTTCTGTCGCTAAGGCTTGAGTGCAGTGAGGCAATCTCGGCTCACCGCAACCTCCGCCTCCTGAGTTCAAGTGATTCTCCCACCTCAGCTTCCCGAGTAGTTTGGATTATAGGTGCCCACCACCATGCCCTGCTAATTTTTGTATTTGTAGTGGAGACGGGTTTTCACCATGTTGGCCAGGCTGGTCTTGAACTCTCAACCTCATGTGATCTGCCACCTTGGCCTCTCAGAGTGCTGGATTACAGGCGTAAGCCACCATGCCCAGCCTCTCTGCATCTTTTAGTAACAGAATATAACAAACAGTGTCCATTCTGTTATATTCCCTGCTTTGCATTTTGCCTAATCTCTTACGTTACCTGAAGCCTGCTAGTAACAGCGTGTTTAAATGAGGGTGAATGAATTATCTTGAATACAGTTGGCATTGTACAAAGCTTAATAGATACTAATAATAAATTGTGATATAAATGAAAATAGACATACATTGAGTTAACATAAAGTTTTACTCCATGAGGTACTTTCATTTTTACACTGAATCAATTTAAATAGTTTGAATACATAATATTCACCAAAACCATTCTATAAAAGTAATCTGTTTATTTGGGATGTTTTGGACCCAATCAAGAATTTTATTCACGTACTCACATTGTTTACTCATCTCCCACAGATTTAAAACATAAAATTGTTTATTTTCTGCTTATTTTTTCTTTTCCATGTGTCAAAAACAGGCCCCTGGAATTTGATTAATGTATTTGAAAGGTTAAAATAACCCTGTCTTGTCAAAACATAGGGAAATGTATTGAAGGAATTTGACTCCATCCACAGTGACTGTACTCCCCAGATTTAATCAGAAAATGGCAATTTACATATCCAATTTTATGTCTCATTTTAGCAGTATATCTTTATATTCCCCATTTATATTGTAGTGGCAAAAATTCTTTAATGAATAAATTCTGTGCTGTAGGGTAACCCTGCAAATGTTGGCTCAGAACATCCTTTGTTGGCCAATTGCACTGACTCCAGAAAGGGACTTCAAAATGTCATCAGAGAGCAAAGCATATGCTGTCTGCCCCCTGGAAGCAAGAGGAAGGAAGAATCCAAAGGAGTTTATATGGTGGATAGTCCACCTAACCAAAATCCAAAACTGACTGTTCCTTTATGTTACATTGGAGATGCTTGAGCCTCTCTGTCTCCCCCTCAGGCTGGGTCACTCCCATGTTGAGATCCTACCTTGAAGGAATGGGAACAGAGTTTGCGAGGCCCTCTGTAGAGAATGCTCCTGTGGAGCAGAGATTTTGAAGGACTAAAATCTCCATTTTAAATAGAGTTAATTTTGCAAAGGGTTGCAACTGTTTCTCATGATCTCTGCTTCTCTAGAAATGTCTCTCGTTCTCTGCCGAGTTCAGGCCTCCAAATAACTATGGGTGTAAAAGCGCGTTTCCTACTTGTATATTTATCTTTCAGATCATTTTGTAACTATCTCCCTCCTTTTTTCCCTCGCTCCCCTTATTCAGCAATATTTGTAGGTCTCATGCTCAGTCCTGTTTCTGACATACAGAATGAGAGTGTGATGTTCTTGCTCTTTTTCTCTCCCAGCAAAATGTGAGCCAGCATGCCGTCATGGAGGTGTCTGTGTTAGACCGAACAAGTGCCTCTGTAAAAAAGGATATCTTGGTCCTCAGTGTGAACAAGTGGACAGAAACATCCGCAGAGTGACCAGGGCAGGTATTCTTGATCAGATCATTGACATGACATCTTACTTGCTGGATCTAACAAGTTACATTGTATAGTTTCTGGGACTGTTTGCATATTCCCTTCCAATGGGCATTTATTTTTTAGCCTGTCATTAAAAAAAAAAAAGACTGTTATCCTGCTACACACTCCTGTGATTTCATTCTCTTTTATTAATTTAAAAATGATTTCCAGAAATGTGCAGATCCTCTGTGTGTATGTCAGCATGTTTGTTCACATATGCACATACACATACTCATAATCCCTATATGCGTTGTTGCTTAACAGATGATTTTTAAAAATATATACTTCCTTGGGCAGAGTAATTTACACAGAAATTCCACTGTAAATTGATAATGGATTTTTTATGTCACTAGAAGAGATTATTTGACTTCCCAGGAATTTTCTGTCAGTAATCACTAAAGTCAACTTTAATAGAGTTTTGAAACATTACTGTGCAATCTGATGGATCTAATAAAAAAGGTAATATTTTTATATTAAAGTACTATACTAGGAGAGAATGTTTCAGAACTCCCTGATGAATTTCTAAGTGAGCAACTTGATATAAAATTGTAATCTTCATTTTTGTCGGTGTATCCAATTACAGAATGTTACACTTACCTTTTTATTGGCTGAGAAATCTGATTACTTCGTCTTAATCTCAAGATCGTTTTCAAGTGTTGTATAATTAAATCATAACAGCATATTTTAAAATCAGTCTTCCTAAAAAGTCTGCTTTCATTGTATATTTTATTTAACAATAGGCACTGGGTTTGTGTTACATATTTATATATTTTATTTTATTTTTATAATATAGACATCACCTAGATGAAACACCTTTACCCTGTCCTGTAAAACACTAAAGTTACATTTTTCACCAACTTAATTGGAAAGAAGGGGAGTGAGAAAGCAAACAGTCTTTAATGTGCTGTGGATCTAATCTAGCAAGGTATCCTTGTGCCAACATGTAATCATTAACGACGGAAGAAAAAGCAAGAAAACAGCCAATTCTTATAAAATTCCAGCATTAAACATTTGTAAAGTGCTTTTCACTATAGCAAGACTGTCAGAGTCCATGTTATTAGAATGTTGCAGATTTCCACTGAATCGAACCTCACTGGAGAAGAGCTCACTTGTTTTTTTAAAAATCTTGGCTATGTAAGCTGTCACCTGTACAAATTTTTAACATAATAATTCTTGCCAAATACGACTTTAAATGTACGTGTTCCTTCAGAACTCAATGAAAATATTCTTTGGTTAATGTATCAATAAATTTTCTGTAAATGTTCTGTTCAGGGTTTTAAAGAGATGACATGTTCTGACTTAAAACTGCAAAAAGTCTAGTAGATATTTTTCTTCATGGTTTTCAAAGCCAGCTCTCCACGTTTGGATTTTAACAAAATATAAGGCCTCTTTGCACTACTGAAAAAACACATCTACTCATGACAAGTGCATACCCACTATGGCTGTCCTTCTTCTGTAAACATCCATTCCTCTAGAATCTAAATTGTAGAGCAGTATAGATTATGCAGCGCCGGCTGACTTTCTAAACCTGCTCCTTACCTTTAGGAATACAGGCCTCAATTTAAAAAATACATTGTAGCTAGTATTTCTCTACTGTTTTAAGGTGAGAGATTTGCAATTAAAGCCCAGTAAGCATTTATATAGAAGCCACAATGTAGAAAGATTGGTTAAGTACACTGCTCTTGTCTTCCATATATGATTACTTAAGTTTCAAGTGACCTCATGCCAAATGGAAATGGGTTGAGAAATCTTGGTTCAGTGCTTAGTGAACAATAGCCTGCATTAAAAAGTGCATGCATAATTTTGCACAATTTAGATTCAATTGACAGTCTATTCAAAGAAGTCTCAGGATTAAATGAGCATGGAGACCAAATTGCCCTCTTACCCCAGAAAAGGGGTGGTCCCTTCTAGTCACACTAACACTTCATTGGCCCAACAGTGTGACAAATCTTGCAATGAACCATGCAGTAGCCTGCATCTGTAGGTTAATAGCAATCTTTTGTCTCCATTGCTTTCTCTTCATAGCCCTTTTACTGAATTCCATCACAGAAAGTTTTACAATTAAAAAAAAAATGTCCTGACAACCATTTTTGTAAATGGACCTTACCATCTAATCGTCCCTTATTCAACGTGGGTGACATTAACAAAATGTGAACTTCTTGTGAGGGAGCCAGCTGTCTAAATCTGTCAAATAGTGCAGTTTTATTACACATTCTCCAATTCTTCCTAGCTTCCCTGAAAACAATAAGGATACTGCTATATATTCAGTAAAATCTAAAAAAATCAAGCATTTCTTCTTATATCTTTAAACTTTCCGTCTCCTCCCCAAAATAAAAGGTGTTCTATTGCCATTAGTTCTACTGTTTTAAAATATCGATATTAAGTTGACCAGGCCCAGATTTTTTATACAGCTTTTTCCCAAGTGAAAGATTTTCAAGTGACTTAGAAAAACATATGTGCCCCAGGTGTCACTGCCTTTCCTTTTGTGAGTCGTTAGAATAAAAGACCAAATTCTTCTCAAGAGAAGATAGCAAGATCCACGGATATTAAACCAAGCAAAGAAAGTAAAGTCATTGGAGTCATTTCTTTCTGTTCTTAGGAGAAAAGTAGATAGCACTGGCTAATTGATGGCAACATATTTTAAATTAAGTGGTCAATTCAAAAAATCTCTTTGACCTTTTCTTTCAAGTAGATTTTTTAAATGCATGACTGGAGAATTATCTTCAATGATTCATGATGAGAGGCAGGTAGGAATTGGTTAAGAAGTAATAGCTAGGAAAAAAATATTGTTTAATCACAAGAAAGGCAACATCTGCTCAGTTCATAAAGCACACAATCTCAAATGGAAGAAATAAAGGTTCTTCGTAAGAATACTGATGCATAAGATAAAGACAAAATAATGCAAAAGAAAAATGTATATTATTATTCCCTTGTCCATTCTCAAGTTTAAGCTGTGGTTGTCAGTTGAATGTGAAATGACATTATAGTTGTTTTAAATGGTTGGAAATAACCTTTCTACTACTGTTTCTGCCACACTGTTGTCCTGGTTCATAAAACCTTGTTTTCTTGACAGTTATTTAGGTAATAAAAGGAACACCAATTGGCAGATCTTTAAGTGAAAAGGAGAAAAGATTTAAGAAATTGAGTGATGGCTAAAAGTGCTTCCATCCATAACTTTTTTTCTTGGATTTTTTTTCAATGTCATTATTGTAAAACATATTTTTTATTTTATCACAAAGAATACTCGGAAGTTTTCTCAGATTGATGAGTATCTCATAAAGAGTAGAGAAACCAACACATACAATATATACACACAACTTAAATAGAAAACTGTTCTCTTTGTTATTTGCATGCCCCAGCGCAGTTACTTCTTCCCTATTTAGTTCTTTGAAAATAATTACAAAATAGTATACTAACAATTTTAATCCATTTGCTGTTTTTTGTTTTGTTTCATTTTGTTTTTGTTTGTTTGTTTTTGTTTTTGTTTTTGAGACGGAGTCTTGCTCTGTCACCCAGGCTGCAGTGCAGTGGCACGATCTCGGCTCACTGCAACCTCCGCTTCCTGGATTCAAGCAATTCTCCTGCCTCAGCCTCCCGAGTAGCTGGGATTACAGGCACCCGCCAGTATACCCAGCTAATTTTTTCGTAGAGACAGGGTTTCACCATGTTGGCCAGGCTGATTTCAAACTCCAGACTTCAAGTGATCCAGCTACCCAGGCCTCCTGAAGTGCCAGGATTACAGGCGTGAGCCACCATGCCCAGCCTCCATTTGCTTTTGAGGTTAGATGCTACATCTAGGAGCGTTCAAGATATACATTAATTTAAACTTTTATTAATCCAACTTTCCACTAAAACTCTTAGCTTTGAAACATAAAAGACAAATCAAGCCCAGATTTTTAGAGGAAAGCTAAGATATACCATTGGCAGTTGTAGTTTTAATTGTAGTTGACTGATTAACCAATTAGTTTATAAAATGTTACCTATAATGTCTATGTTCTCTTCCTCTCCCTCCCTCCTTCTCTCTCTCTCTCTCGGCTAATATATATGTGCATGTGTGTGTGTATATACATGTATATATATACACATACATATATACATATACACACATACATATATATATTCTTTTTCCTTTTAGCCACTTCCCTCTCCTATATTTTCTATCGGTTTTGCCTAAATAGACGTGTTCTCAATACAACCATGTTGAAGGTATCCTGGGCTAGACTGCTATTGATTTTGTTGGTTATGATCTTTTCTTTGTTTTTCTGAAAAATAGCCTCTCCTGGTTCCACATTTTCTCAAATTCTATGTAACAAAGAAGTGGATAGTAAACAAATGACATGCTAGGCTGATCTATTACAATCATTGAAAGAAATAAGGAAGAGCAGAAATCTCTACCAGTCCAGATGCTCCCATTCAGCTGTTCTAGCATAGATACAGGAAAGACATGGAGAATAACACTGGGGTTAGCTAACAGCAGGGAAAGTTAGCAGCTATTTCCTAGCCAAGGAACAACCTTCTCTATGGAATAATTTTAAGAAAATTATTCCAAATCTGTGAGAAAAAAAATAAGAAGCCATTCCTCAATGGAGACTTAAAAAATCTTAATTTCCCTACCCCTGAGATTTGAAATTGCAGAGGACTCAGACCGAAGTCCCATGGCAGAAAATGTACATATTTTTAAACTACTCCCAAGAAGTAAACTATTACTGTGAATGCTGGCAATACCATCAGAAAGTTTATCTTTACAATACCTAAAAATAAATATATGTTTGCTATCTTATCCTTTTTTGGTCACACCACCATAAACTGGTCATACATACATAACCAAATTCATTTTATATATATATATGTGTGTGTATATATATAATATGTAAACAAATGACATACTAGGCTGATCTATTACAATCATTGAAAGAAATAAGAGCAGAAATCTCTACCAGTCCAGATGCACACACATATATATATGTGTGTGTATGTATATATATAAAACCATGGAACCTGCCAAACACTAATCCTAGCCAACTTCAGTCCTTCTTTCTCTTAACTATCTTCTCTGAATAAGTTCTGGACATCACCTTAAAATAAGTTTTTAGGAGAGTAATATATATTCATGGGATTGTGAGGGAGCATTGTACAGCTGTTTTCTTCTCGGTCACTGTGGTGATTTTCCTAGATGCTATGGAAAGGTTTGTTCACTTATGAGATTAGGACTTTTCTTAAATTCTTAAATTCCTCATTAAATATGAACCTAAGGTATACCCGTCATTTACCTTGATTCCCATATAATTTGTATAGGTCATATATAAGTCAATTAACAAAATAAAAAATAAATAATTGGATTCCTTCTATCAATACAAAGCCTTGTGCTTAAAACCTGTTATTCTTTTTTAAGCCAGACTAAACAGTAACATAAAAAAATGGTATCAGCCTAACATTAAATCTAAGGTTACTTCTCACATACATCATAAAGTCAGCCATCATCTTTCATGTAGGATTTCTTGGGGTTTTCTTTTTGCATATATAGATCATGTGTTACTTAAATCCAAAATACATGTGTATATACATATATATACACATATATATGTAATTAATATAAATGTATGATGAGTTATCTCAATTGACTATAATCTTCTAAGTCAAAAAGAAAACATTTCAGTACATAATATAAAAAGAACTGAACATTAACAGTAATGGGAAATTCATAATGGCTAAATATGAAATAAGCTTTGTCTTTGCAGTTACAAACTAATTCTTGTACATTTTCCCTCTCACTAAAAAAAATAACTAATTGATAATTGCCATTCACATGAACAAGGTATGATCAGGTTTGGGATCATACACCCAAAACCTATGTTTCTTTACCTTATATTCTTAAAACTTGAGACATGATTTTTCTAGAATAAATTAAGATTTCATGTACAATAGAGTCCTTTTCCTAATACTGTTATGGAGAAACCAAGTTGACTACCTTATGAGAGATCAGATATTTCCCTTATCTCATTATATTCACAGCATATGTTTGGACATGCATTTCACCAAGTACCATGTAGTAATAAGATAAATGGTAACTGAGGCACTGTGAAATTTTTAGAACTTGATTCCCCAGGACATGGTATAGCAAACTAAACTATTTATTCGAAAGTAACCCAACTAATTGAAGTGAAAAAAATTATTGAATCACAATGAACAAATGTAAAACAACACTTAAATGAGAATTCTGTGTCTTTTTTGGTTTTATCTGTGATTTATTTTGTCCTGTATTAAGGAAAGGTTATCTTTATCATTCTTCTAATATGTTTTGGTTTCTCTAATAGTTCATTTTCCTTTAGGTTGTTGAAAATTAGGGCAGTTTGTCCAGAACCTTACTCACAGGAGACACCAGGACCAACCCATGCCTAGATTTCTGTTAATAAAAGGGAGAAGGGTATTTGAACAGGTAGTAAAGGCAGGTACAAGTTTAAGGGAGCAGGGTTAACATATGTACTAGGTGAGATTTCTATAAATGTCTGAAATGCATAGTCATTGGCTCAGGTAATTTCTCTGAATTTGAACTTATTTGATTTATTTAACCAAGTTATTATATAATATGCAGTTCTCTTTAATCAATCTTCTATTATTCAATCATCTATCCATTTATTAATTCAACAAATATTTATTAAAGTGCCTACCATGATTATGTGCTGTAGAAAAGACAAGGACATTTACTAAGGGGGATTGTGGGCCCAATGGGCATCATGAGCATGTTTGAAGCAAAAGACAATAATCACATCCAACGGCACCAGTTCAGCTCAACTTTAGAATTCAGCAGTAATAGTACAGATGGCCTAAAGTACATCTGTGTGTATCTGTACATGTGCACACACCCATGTATATATATTTATCTATCTGTACAAACACTACATATGTATACACACTATCTATGTAAAATATAATATATGTATAATGCATATAAATTCTAACAAGTGTATTTGTGTTATCTTTAAAATAGAACAATTGTATCTTGAAGTGGTAAATGCAGAGAATTGGTTTTATTGTTGATCTGTGGATTTAATGATTTTTAGGTGAAAAGGATGTTTAAGTGTACAATTTCTTTTCTTAATTTAATATATTTATGTAAATGCATGCCTGAAATTTGGTTAGATTGACTGTGTTTTGTGTCTTTTAACGTGATCAAATGATTAAACTTTATCTTATGACTTGATGTACATGTGCTATTTTAAAATTCTTTTTTATTTTAGAATTTAAAACTTTTTTCTAAATATACAGACTGATTACATAAACACCAATTTTTAAATACTCTATAGACAAACTACTTCAAAATATTCTCATCTTTTGTCATTTTTCACGTTCTAATTTTAAAATTTTCTTCCAAAATATATGCCAATGTTAAGGGTCAGTTTCATTAGGCAGCCATGAAGATGTTACATTGATAAATTTGTTCTAGGTTGTAAGTCCCTTAAACCTCATCTTTTCAAGTAAGTAAGAATAAGTAACGAATGTAGAAGAGCAGTTAGGAACCCTGGGTGCCCAAATGGAAGGGAAGAAGCATATGGAGGGGGAGGGATATGAACGAAGGTGATTGCAGGTAGCCTAAAACTTTGCTTACCTCACTATTGCTTCCAGTTAACCCTACCAGGAGTATTTTGACCCGTTACTTTGAGCACAAATTTAAAATCTGCGAATTTTTTTTTTTAGAGAAGCAAAATGTGTTCATCTAAGTCCCCTTTCTTCCTGGATAAATGCATCTCTTTGACTCGTTGAAATGAAAAACTCTCTCTCTGCAAGACATTATTTCTAAGAGAATAAAATGTGTTATAAAGTGTTTATTCAGTAAGTGTTCCTCAGCTCAGATTGCTCTTTAGAAGTTTTAAGTTAGACAAAATATCACCATGAAAAGAGCCCTCTAGCTCATGTTCACAGCAGCCCAGGAAACACCACAATTCTTTGTTTTTCTACCTTTCTGACTCCTAGAATGCGTCCTTGTGGCTCAGCCCATGATCACCCTTTTGTTTCTTGTGTGTCTACTATTTTTTTGAATCCCTGATAGACCTATACCATTTCCTACATATGTGAAGAAAATAATAGTACATATATCCACTCTAGTGATGGAAGTGATTTCTTGCTCATCTCTCTGGGTTCCTTCACTCTCTCTTTTTTGGCTTCTCAGATCTGCCATCACCAGCATAATTCCCGCTTTAAATTCCTGCTGTGGTAAACACTTAAAGTGGCCTCCATTTCCCGTTTTTAGACGCTGATTGCCACGATTTTTTTTTTTAATTTTTAATTTTTTTTTTTTTTTTTTGAGACAGAGTTTTGCTCTTTTTTTTTTCTTTCTTTTTTCTTTCCAAGTCTTGCTCTGTTGCCAGGCGGGAGTGCAGTGGCACTATCTCAGCTCACTGCAACCTCTGCCTCCTGGGTTCAAGCGATTCTCCTGCCTCAGCCTCCCAAGTAACTGGGAGTACAGATGCCCACCACCGCACCCAGGTAATTTTTGTATTTTTAGTAGAGACGGGGTTTCCCCATGTTGGCCAGGATGGTCTCGATCTCTTGACCTCATGACCCGCCCGCCTCGGCCTCCCAAGTTTCTGGGATTACTGGCGTGAGCCACCACGCCCAGTCAGAGTTTCATTCTTGTTGTGCAGGCCGGAGTGCAATGGCTCAATCTAGGCTCACTGCAACCTCCAACTCCTGGGTTCTGACTCAGCTTCCCAAGTAGATGAGATTACAGGCACCCACCACCACGCCTGGCTAATTTTTGTATTTTTAGTACAGTCAGGGTTTCACCATGTTGGCCAGGATGTTCTTGAACTCCTGACCTCAGGTGATCCACCAGCCTTGGCCTCCCAAAGTGCAGGGGTTACAGGCGTGAACCACCATGCCCAGCTGATAGAAGTATTAATAAGAATGAGAGACCAGTGAGAAGAGAGATGATGTGGTAGAACTAAAAAGGGACATGATGACATCTTTAAGAGGGACATGATGAGATCTTTAAAAGGGCACATTAAGAAACCATTATCTTGGATCCCATGTGATCACAATGTTAGAGGGATCCTGCTTCCAAACTTGGAATGTAAACCTTAAATTCCTAAGGCAGTGGAGAAGTGGAACCTTCACAGTTGTCACTAAAAGACTTCACAGCTCACACTGGTACTATCACAATTCTCAGCTGCCAAGTTCCCCAGGATTTTGACAGTTAATGTGACAGATATGTCTATAAAATCTCTCCTTTACACTCACTTTTTTAATAGAAAAGCTGAAACTAGTGTTCTATTTCCAACGGAAATGCAATTTAAAATACCAGCCACACTTAATATCTCTTCAGTAAAAAATAGTTTTTTCTATTGGGAGTTCTAAAGAGGACCCTCTGAAGATTAAATCCTATTATCATTCAAAGAAATGAGAGGATAAAAGAAAGGAAAACAATTTGGATAAAATATTTCTTCTACATTTTTATAATTTTCATGCAGTATTTTCTATGATTAAAATAAACAAACACTTTAAAAGGGAAAAGGAGGCGGGAGGGAGAGGGAGGTAGAAGGCTGGGTAGCTCCCAACTATAAAACTCAGTCTTCTTGGGACTATGCCAGCATCAGAAACTACTTGAGCTCAGTCTTGTAATTTAATAAGATGTTGTCAGATCCTTTTGACATATTTATAGCCTTATAATTAAAACTCCTTGATGCAAAATCCATGTGCTTCATGTAAAGCAATTTCACTTATCGTAGACACTCTGTTCTATGATCTACAGCTACCAAAAGCAACACATGCCAGGTGTACTGGCAAGAGGCAAGAGCTCTGGCCTAGGGCTGGGAGATGTGGATCCTGTACCCAAGTCTCCAACTAATTAGCTGGAAGCTACTGGATATATCTCTCACCGCACTGGGACTCAGCTTCCTTATATATAAAAGAACTCAGGTTCTCTCAGCTCTAACAAACAGGTATTACTATTAGGTAGTACTAATTTCATGATCTATGTGGATGGCAGATTTGAAACTGCAACTCTTACATAGGAATATATTAACTACTGCATTTCACGAATTTGTAGTGGTTATATAATCATAAAAGACACTCTCACTCATTTTCCTCTAATCTCCCAGCCTCCTCTTTGCCCTGGCTCTCCCACTCTTCTGTGGTTCTGGTGTGGCCTCCTCTTAGGTGTTCTCTGAATCTCTTTTTTCTGTTTCTTCCACCTGGTAGGTTCACTCTTGAACCCATTCATGTCTCCCACAGCTCTCACTCAAAATTTTTAAGACATTATCTGATCCATGTCCATCATTTCCTTTATGCTGAAGGAGTACATGTTACAGGGAAGCTGCTACTCTCTTCAGGGTCCTTAATGCTTGGTTTTGCAACTGTCACAAACATCATTATTGCCTCTTCCATGAATTATGTCCCCAAGAGAACTGCTGTAGGCACCCTACCTGACAGCATATTCTGGGCATGTAGAAGGGCAGAAATGCTCTGTTGATATCATCGAGAAGGCAGTCAATTCAAGACACAGAAGAAAGCATAACCAAGAATATTAGTCTTCTCAGGCTGCCATAACAAAATATCACACACTGGAAGGCTTAACAGAAATTTATTGCCTGGCAGTCCTGGAAGCAGGAAGTATAACATCAAAGTGTTGGCAGGCCTGGTTCCTTCTGAGGGATGTGAGGAAAGAATCTGTGCCAGGCCATCTTCTCCCTGTGTCTTTTCACATCACCTTCCCTCTACATGTGTCTCTGTGCCCACATTTCCCTTTTTATAAGGACATCAATCATACTGGATTCAGGCCTAAACTAATGATTTAACTTGATTACCTCTGTAAAGACCGTCTCTCCAAAAGGGTCACAGTGTAAGGTACTGGGGATTTGGACTTCAACATATCAATCTGGGGAAGGGAGAGGGGGAGGGGACACAATTCACCACAGCACTGTGCCCCAGAAATGGCATCAGACTTCACAGAGGTCTCATTTTCATTGTCTGACACAGTGCTTCTCAAACTCCACGGTGCCTCATGTCACATGGGGACTTCACTAAAACACAGATTCTGATTTAGTACATCTGGGCTGGGGCCTCAGATGATCTCCAACAAACTCTGAGGTTATACTAATCCTGATGGTACACAGCCTTACTTTGAGGAGCAAGGATCTAATTCATGGTGGATAGGCTGTTTTAACTTCAAGGGCAGAATGGTAATGCTGGAAAAGACTTAATGAAAACATGACCTTCTGCCTCCAAAAAGGAAACAATGGTGTGGTTTCCATCTTAATTCCAGGCTTGTGCTTAGTTGGGTAGAATGTACACAACAGCACAGAGTCAATATTTGTGCTTAGCAGTCAGTCATCCTCGTGACACTGGGGATCCTTGCTGTGGTTACTACAACTGCTGTTCTTATTTTCAGCAATAACATTATAATCACGCAAACAACTACAATATTTCAATGTATGCTGGAATTCATCTGTCTGTTTAAAACTGGGTTGCTAAAGTGATATGTACTATAAATAAAATATACATTAGTTTTACAGTGTGTAAATTATGCCAAGATAGTACATTGCAGTAACAGAAAACTGTGAAAGACTCTTGTTAAGAGAAAAAAAAAATGAAAGGAAATTATCACTATGAATAACTATACCTTAATGAAGATGTAGACCCTGAAAAACAAAGAAAATAAGCGTTTGTGCTATATTGATTTTTTTCTACCAATTTTATATAGACTTTATGTTTTAGAGCAATTTCAGGTTAATAGCAAAATTGAGAAGAAGGTACAGATATGTCTTGTATACCCTCTCCCCCCACATATGCATAACCTACCTCTCCTGTTATCAACATCCCCCACCCAAGAGGTACATTTGTTAAAATTGATGAACTTACATTGACACATCATAATCACTCAAAGTTCATGGTTTACCTTAGGGTTCACTCTTAGCTCTGTGATAAATGGATAATGACATGTACCTGCCGCTATGGTATCATACAGAGTAGTTTCACTGCCCTAAAAATCTTCTGTGCTGCACCTATTTATCCCTGTCTCTCCCCAAGCCCTGCCAACCACTGATCTCTTTAACTGCCTTTATAGTTTGTCTTTTCCTGAATGTCATATAGTTGGAATCATACACTGTGTAGCCTTTTCAGAATGTCTTTTTTGTGGAAAGAGCCAGGTGATATTTGTACTGGAAGTTGGTTGGGTTACAGAAAAGAAACTTTGAGTTTAGGGATCCCAAATCTTTTATAATGGACAGTAGGCAAACCTGCCTGATCTTTGCATTAGAGGGAGAAGCTATCACTATCTTTCAAGGCTGGTTGTTATATAAGCATCCTTTAAAAGTTAGTTCAGAAGAAATATATTCAAAGCTTCTGCTTACAGGATACACAGAAACAAAAAAGGTCCTGGAGAATTGTCTCCCCATAAGTACTTTACATATATTGATTCTTTGAACCTTCTCAACAACATGAGATAGGTACTCTTATGCCATTTTATAGATTAAGAAATGGGACCCAAAGTTCCCACAGCTATTCAATGGTAGAGTCAGGATTTGAACCCAGCAAGAGGGTTCTGGAGCAGCACTGTCCCACAGAAATATGTGAACTACATATATCATTTTAAATTTTCTAGTAGCCACGTTTTAAAAGCAAAAATAAACAAATAAAACTAATTTCAACAATATATTTTGTATAACTCAATGCACTGAGAATATTATTATTTCAATATGTAATCAATATCAAGACTATTCATAAAATATGTTAACGCTGCTATAGTGTCTTTGGAAGCCAGTGTGTATTCTACATGTATAGCACATCTCAATTCAGACACAAAATTTTCATCAAAAATACTTGATCTGTTTAATAAAGTTTGCATGAAACTTAGAGCTGAAAAAGTAGATTAACAAGCCCAAGTTGTTCCAAACACACTTAAAAGCTTTCTAATGACTGAATTGAGTATCACTTTTTAAAGTTAAAGTAATTAAAATTAAACTACTTAAAAACTCATGTAAACATTGAGTTTTTCAGTCATAGTAGCCACATTTCAGTTACTCAAAAGCCATATATGGCTAGTGGCTCTTGTATTAGACAGAAAACTCTAGAACATGGGCACATAATCACTGTGTTCTCACTTACAAAGAAAGTGCATTAAAAACATAGGGAATTTTAATTTAATTTTTTTTCTTCTATTTTCATTGTTCAATGAAGTCACAGTTGTTACTTTAATCTGGCTGCCCTGACAGATTATCGACAGAAGTCAAGAGAAGCCAGTGCAGAATGGCTGTAGAGTAGTTGAAATCCATTATCAGAGCCCAGTCTCATAGTCAGACAGACCTGGTCTGATCCACACTCTGTCAGGTCTTGCCTTTTCTCAGCTGTGTGACCACAAACATATATCCTTAACTTCCTTAACCCTAATTTCTTTATCTTTAAAGTTGAACAATAATAGCACATCTGAAGATAAAATAAGGTGATTCATTTAAAGGACCTGACACGGTGTTTGGCATATAATTTGTACTAAATAAATGTCAATTGTTATTCGGTAGCTAGAGTAAATTTGACACAAAAGACCAAACATATTTGAGAGTAGATAATTTTGAGATGCCAATTTGTTTCCCAAAGAAAGTGCTTGCTCATTGGCTATTCAGCCCAGTGTTACCCTCTAGTGCCAAAAACCTTGAACAGCAAGCGTCACCAACCAAAACACCAGAACAGCAAATCTCTGAAAAGATGTGTCCATTTATTCAACCTCAGATGCTGTTAATTAGCACACCATTTTCTAAGGCCCATTCTTCTCAAGTTTTAATGTTCTTTCTTACCAGTTATCTGAGGATCTTGTTAACATCTTAGTGAATCTTGTGACTCACTAAGAATGTAGTGGAGCCCAGTAATCTGCATTTCTCAAAGGTCTCAGGTCATTCCAATGCTGCTGCTCCACAGATCCTCCCTGAGCAGCAAAAGTTTAGATAATTCTATTAATCCTTCAAACTCTTTTGAAAGTAACCACCACCAAACTGTTAGAATAAGGAATTACAGGATTAAGCAAAATGTTATCTTCTTTCTCCTACAGACATGTGCAAGAGGAAAAGCGCTAAATTTATACTAAAGCTGAAGTACACCTGAAGTTTAAGGATTATTTCAGCTTGCGTTCTTCCCAGGAAAGTGCCTCAGCAAGACAATAGTGGGGTGGATGGGTCAGTATGGCAATTCCTACATTCTTTTGACCTCAGAATGTAATTCAAGATCATGTGCTAGATTAGAAATTAATATTGAGTACAAGTTAATCTGTGTTCATAATTTGAGGTCCGAGGTACTCTGGACTAGATAACAACATGGTGGCAATATCCTAAACCAGCAGTGGAAACTGAGTCTCAGTAGCTACTAATTAGTAGTTGTTCTAATGTCTCATAGTCAAAACTTTGGAAGAAAATATCATCTGTGTTTTATTTCATATTTGATAAAATGGATGAAAAGATAATTGACATGTTTCCGCAAACTTCAAATGAGATAATGTGGTGAAATTTCTTTGAAACTATTGTCCCATAGATACAGATACAATTCATTAGAAGTCTAACAGAGCAAACTGGCCTTGTATCTTCTTGGCATAATGGACAATATTGATTGTTTCTGGTAAGAATAAAAGAAGAAGGGGAATTTGAAGTTTATTTAAATTTTTTCATCCATTTAAAAACACTAATTAAGGTCATAATGACTTAATTGCTCCACATTTCTGGGTATTTATGTTGCCTCCCACAATGAGACTGCCAAATTAATGACAATATTTATTTTTATGTTGTTTTCAAACATTTGTTTCTGATTATGAGTTTAATATACAACAATGCAGTCATGCTTTGTTGGTAAGTTTGCCCATTATCTAGCTGAACTTATTACCTTACTGATTTTGCTAAAAACAAAGTCCACAGAGTTTTTCAAATGCATGCTGAACATCAAACACAGCAGTCATGTGGAAGGTCTATTGCACTTTTCTCACAAAGCATTATCATATTCTAGATATGAACTCACATTTTCACCTACTTTCAACATTCCCCTGCCCTCCATGGATATACACGGAGACAGGTCTCCCTACTTCCTTATTTCATAGTAAGAAATTTCTTTATGTGTTTCTGTTGGCTTCTCAGAAGCTTGCTAAAGTATTTCAATTCCACTTGTTTTGACTTAGCATCTCATATTAATGTGCTTCCCCTAATTGACTATCTCATTTACAATATTAGATTTTTAAAAAAGTATTCATATTAATGTGCTATAGTCATTACAAATGTAAAGGGAAAAAGTGTACTTGATTCCCAGAGTTTGTAGAAAAGCAAAGCCAAATAAATGCAGCCCCGTATTTCTATAATGAAAAAAAAATCAAGGTAGAAAAGAGAAAGGTAAGAAAGGAGGGGAAATTGAGAGAGAAAAAGCAAAGGAAGGAATGAAAGAAAGTAGAAAGAAAGAGAAAGAAAAAAAAAGAAGGTATGAAAAGAGGGAGGAAGATAGGAAGAAAATTTGAAGGTTTCTTTCCCATATATCATACTGTCTTTTTTAATTTACACAACAAAACCCAAGAGGGCCTTGAATAGTCTTCAGCAATCCACCAATCAATTGATATATAATTATCTAAGACAAGTCTAAGCCCTATTGGAAAGACAAAAGTATAGAAAGAAGGTTCTTCATTCTCATAACACTTAAACTCTGGGGGGAAAAAGCAACAACAATCGAAATACAAAAAGATAACACTCTTAGTGCCTAAAAGTACTTATCAAGCAAACCAAACCTTTTTTCTTACATGTAGTCTACTGTGGTTACTTAGCTAAGGCCTATATTTGGGTCCTGGGTCAAGAGATTTGGGTGAGATCTTACCTGTTTCACAATTAAGATTCCAGGTGAATTGGTGCAATTAACGAAGAAAAGAAGAAAGAAGATTCAAAAAAGTTCAACTAGAAGTGAAAATGGAGACATGACAACCAACACCACAGAAATACAAAAGATCACTATGAACACCTCTACGCACACAAACTACAAAATCTAGCAGAAATTGAGAAATTGGAAACATACAACCCTTCCAGCTTGAATCAGGAAGAAACAAAAATTCTGAACAGGCCTATAACAAGCAGTGAAATCAAATCAGTAATAATAATTAAAAAAAAAAAAAATTGTCAACAACCAAAAAAAAGCCCAGGGTCAGACGGATTCACAGCTGAATTCTACCAGACATTTGAAGACAAATTGGTACCAACCCTACTGAAACTATTCCAAAAGATTGAGAAAGAGGGAATCCTCCTTAACTCTTTCTATGAAGCCAATATCACCCTGATACTGAAGCCAGGAAAGGACATAACAAAAAAAAGAAAACTAAAGACCAGTAACCTTGGTGAATATAAATGCAAAAACCCTCAACAAAATATGAGTAAACTGAATCCAACAGCGCATCAAAAGATAATTCACCATGATCAAGTAGATTTTATCCCAAGGATGCAGGGATGACTCCAACATATGCCATTCAATAACTGTGACTCAGCACATTAACAGAATTAAAACAAAACAATAACTATATGATCATCTCAATAAATGCAGGCAACTATTTGTTAAAATCCAGCATCCCTTCAACAAATTAGGCATAGAAATAGCATACCTCAAAATAATTAAAGCTGTATATGACAAACCCACAGCCAACATTATACCGAGTGGGGAAAGTTGAAAGCATTTCCCCTAAAAGCTGGAACAAGAAACGATGCCTACTTTCAGCACTTTTATTCAACATAGTGGAAGTCTAGCCAGAGCAATCAGGAAAGAGAAAGAAATAAAGGCATCCCAATTGGAAAGAAGAAGTCAAGTTATCTTCGTTTTCTGATGAGATGATCAAATACCTAGAAAAACTCCTCCAAAAGACTCTTAGATCTGATAAATAAATTCAGTAAAGTCTCTGGTTACAAAATCAATGCACACAAATCAGTAGCACTGCTATACACCAACAATGATTGAGCTGAGAATCAAATCAAGAATTCAATCCCTTTTACAACACCCTCAAAAAAAAATACCTAGGAATATGCTTAACCAAGGAAGTAAAAGATCTCTATAAGAAGAACTAAAAACACTGCTGAAAGAAATCATATATAACACAGAAAAATGGAAATACATCTCATGCTCTGGATTAAAATAATATGAAAATGACCATACTGCCCAAACCAATCTACAGATTCAATGCAATTCCTATCAAAATACTAACATCATTTTTCACAGAATTAGAATAACAATCCTAAAATTCATATGGAATTTAAAAGAGCCCAAATAGGCAAAGCAATCCTACACAAAAATAACAAATCTGGAGTATCACATTACCCAACTTCAAATTATACTACCAGGCTACAGTAACCAAAACAGCATGGTACTGGTATAAAGGCAGATCTATAGACCAATGGAACAGAATAGAGAACCCATAAATAAAGCCAAATACTTACAACCAACTGATCTTTGACAAAGCATTCCACAACATAAATTGGGGAAAAGACACCCTGTTCAATAATTGGTGCTGGGAAAACTGGATAGCCACATATAGAAGAATGAAACTGGATCCCTATCTCTCATCATATACAAAAATGAGCTTAATATAGATTAAAAACTTAAATCTAAGACCAGAAACCAAAAAAAAAATACCACTAAAAGAAAACATAGAAAAACTTTTCTGGACATTGACTTAGGCAAAAAATTTATGACTAAGACCCCAAAAGCAAATGCAACAAAAACAAAAACAAGGCCAGGTGCAGTGGCAGACGCCTGTAATCCCAGCACTTTGGGATGCCGGACCGGGTGGATCACAAGGTCAGGAGATCGAGACCATCCTGGATAACACGGTGAAACCCCATCTCTACTAAAAAAAAAAAAATACAAGAAATTAACCAGGCATAGTGGTGGGTGCCTGTAGTCCCAGCTACTTGCGAGGCTGAGGCAGGAGAATGGCATGAACCCAGGAAGCGGAGCTTGCAGCGAGCCAAGATCGTGCCACTGCACTCCAACCAGCCTGGGTGACACAGCAAGACTCCATCTCAAAAAAATAATAATAAAATAAAAATAAAAATGAATAAATAAATAAATAAGTGGGACCTAATTAAACTAAAAAGCTTCTGCACAGTGAAAGAAATAATCATCAGAGTAAACCAACAGCCTAAAGAATGGGAGAAAATATTTTCAAATTATACATCTGACAAAGATCCCTAACTTAATATCCAGAATCTACAAAAAACTCAAATCAGCAAGAAAAAAAAAAAATAATCCCATGAAAAATTAGCAAATTACAAGAATAGACATTTCTCAAAACAAGACATATAGATGGCAGATAAACATGACAAAATGCTCAACATCATTAATCTTCAGAGAAATGCAAATTGAAACCACAATGAGATACCACCTTACTCTAGCCAGAATGACCATTATTTAAAAAAGTCATAAAACAATAAATGTTGGTGTGGATGTGGTGAAAGGGGAACATGTATGTACTGCTGGTAGAAATGTAAATTATTACAAACTCCATGGAAAACGGTATGGAGATTTCTCAAAGAAGGAAAAGTAGATCTATCATTTGATCCAGCAATCCCACTACTGGGTATCTACCCAGAGGAAAATAAGTCATTGTTATTTAAAGGACACCTGTACATGTATATTTATCACAGCACAATTCACAATTGCAAAGATATGTACCAATCTAAGTGCGCATCAACTGATGAGTAGAAAAAGAAAACGTAGTATACACTGTGGAACACTATTAGCCATTAAGAAAGGGTAAAATAATGTCTTTTGCAGCAATTTGGGTGGAGCTGGAGGCCATTGCTTTAAGTAAAGTAACCCAGGAATGAAAAACCAAGTATTGTATGTTCTCACTTGTAAGTGGGAGCTAAGCTACAGGTACGCAAAGGCATACAGAGTGGTATAATGACACTGGAGACTCAGAACGGGGGAAGATGAAGGTGGGGTGAGAAAAGAAAAACTACCTATATGGTACAATGTACACTACTCAAGTAATGGGTGCATTACTTAGACTTAACCACTATACAATTCATCCATGTAACCAGAAATCACTTGTACCCCAAAAGCTAGGGGTTCATTGTCACATGCCAGGAAAATTTAGGACACAGACACATACGAGGAGTTTAGGAGTGGAGGTTTAATAGGTAGAAGAGAAGAGAAAGAGAAACAGCTTCCTCCATAGAGGAAGGGGTCTCCAAGCGGAAAAGAACCACAGACCTCAAATGCGTCAGGCCTTATAGTCCAGTTTGAGTAGGAAGTTGTCTGATTTAGGTAGGGCTCACAGATTAGTTCAATCAAGTATAACGTTTACATTGCATGTGGGGAAGGCTGGTTGCCCCACCCTAATCTTCTTGTGCAAATGGGTTTTCCAGTTGATCAGCCCCATCTTGTCTGCTTCTTACCATACACATGGCTGGCAGAGAAGGGAAGATGAAACCACCATCTTGAACATGTCTAGTCCCTAGTTCCTGCCAGCATTCACCTGTGCCATCTCTCAGCTTGCTTGTCTATGTCTGCAGCTCAACTTTCCAGGTTGCTTTCTGTTAGAAAATGATTTGGGACTGCTTTTCATTAAAAAGAAAAGCCATACTGAGGACTCCTATACCCTTACTATCTGCCCAAGTTCCTCTTAACTCCTGTATCACAAGATTGCTCTCTCTCACCACGCCTATTCAACATAGTACTAGAAGCTCTGACCAGAGCAATTAGGCGATAGAAAGAAATAAAAGACATCACTAAATAGGAAGAGAGTAAGTAAAAATATCCCTGTTTGCAGTAGATATGACTCCATACCTAGAAGACCCCGTGGTCTCTGCCCAAAAGCTACTTGCTCTGATACACAACTTCAGCAAGGTTTCAGGCTACAAAATTAATGTATGAGAATCAGTAGTATTTCTGTACACCAACAACATCCAAACTGAGAGTCAGATCAAGAATGCAATCCCATTCACAATAGATTAAAAGAATGAATTCCCACTCAAAAAAGAATAAAATATCTAGGAATACAGTTAACCAGGCAGGTAAAAGATCTCTATAATGAGAATTACAAAAGACTGCTCAAAGAAATCAGATATGACACAAACGAAAAGAAAAACATTCCATGCTCAGGGATAGAAAGAATCAACATTGTTAAAATGGCCACACCAACCAAAGCAACTTGTAGATTCAACACTATTTTTACTACTATCAAACTACCAATGACATTCTTTACAGAATTAGAAAAAACTATTGTAAAATTCATATGGAACCAAAAAAGAGCCCTAGTAGCCAAGGCAAGCCAAAGAAAAAGAACAAAGCTGGAAGTATCATGCTACCTTACTTCAAAGTATACTACAGAGCTACCATAAACAAAACAGCATAGTATTGGCACAAAAATAGACACAGAGACAAGTGTAACAAGATAGAGATCCCAGAAATAATGCTGCACACCTACAACTAAATGATCTTCAACAAACCTGACAAAAACAACCAATGAGGAAAGGACACCCTACTCAACAAATGTTGCTGGAATAACTGGCTGCCAATATGCAGATGACTGAAGTGGACCCCTTCTTTACACCATATACAAAAATTAACTCAAGATGGATTAAAGACTTAAATGTAAAATCTAAAACTATAAAAACTCTGGAAGGTAACCTAGGAAATACTACTCTGGATGTAGGGCCTGGCAAAGATTTCACAATGAAGATGCCAAAAGCAATTGCAAAAAAAAAAAAAAAAAATAAGACAAGTGGAACCTAATTAAAGTGCTCCTGCACAACAAAGAAAACTATCAACAGAGTAGACAGCCTATAGAATGGGAGAAAAATTTTGCAAACTATGCATCCGAAAAATTTCTAATATCTGGAAACTATAAGAAACTTAAACAAATGAACAAGAAAAATACAAATAACCCCACTAAAAAGTAGGCAAAGGACATGAACAGATACTTTTCTAAAGAAAACATACGTGTGGACAACAGGCATATGAAAAAATGCCCAACATCACTGAGCATTAGAGAAATCCACATCAAAACCACAATGAGATACCATCTGACACCAGTCAAAATGGCTATTACTAAAAAGAAAAGAAAACAAAACAAAACAAAAAAAAAACAGATGCTGGCAAAGTTTCAGAGAAAAGAGAATGCTTGCTTATACACTGCTGGTGGGAATATAAATTAGTTCAGCTATTGTGGAAAGCAGTTTGGAGATTTCTCAAAGAACTCAAAGTGAGTTATCAGCCCAGCAATCCCATTATTAGGTATACACCCAAAAGAATATAAATCATTCTATCAAAAAGATACATGCACACGTATGTTCATTGCAGCATTATTTGCAATAGTAAAGACATAGAATCAACCTAACTGCCTATAAATGGTAGACTAGATAAATAAAATGTGGTATGTGTAAACAATGGAATATTACACTGCCATAAAAAAGAATGAGACCATATCCTGTGCAGCAACATGGATGGAGATGGAGGTTGTTATCCCTAGCAAACTAACACAGGAATAGAAAATCAAACACCCCATCTTCTCACTTATAAGTAGGAACCAAACATTGAGTACCCATGAACACAAAGAAAGAAAAGACACATGGACCTACTTAAGAGTAGAGAGAGGGAGGATGGTGTTGATTAAAACACACGCGCGCGCGCACACACACACACTTATTGAGTATTATGCTCATCACCTGGGTGGTGAAATAATTTGTACACCAAACCTCTGTGACACACAGTTAACCTATATAACAAAACTGCACAGGTACACCTAAGGGAATCTAAAATAAAAGTTAAAAGTAACAAGAAGCTTCCTAAAAGTAATAATAATAAAACAAAATCAAATCACATTAAACTTTTTTAAAAAGTTGTTTACACTATACTGTAGTATATTATGTATGAAATAGCATTTTGTCTAAAAAACAATATATCTACCTCATTAAAAATACTTTATTGCTTTAAAAAAATGCTAACAATCAACTGAGTCTTCAGCAAGTCATAATCTTTTTGCTGGTGTAGGGTTTTGCCTCTGTGTTGATGGCTGCTGACTGACCAGGGTAGCTGTTGCTGAATTTTGGAGCTGCTGTGGAAGTTTCTTAAAATAGGACAACAATGAATTTTGCTTCATTGATTGATACTTTCTTTCATGAAAGGTTTCTCTGTAGCATGCAATGCGTTTGATAGCATTTTACCCGCAGTAGTTCTTTCATAATTGGAATAAATCCTCTCCAACCCTGCTGCTGCTTTATCAACTATACCGATGTAATATTCTAAATCATTTGTTGTCATTTCAACAATATTGACAGCGTCTTTTCCAGGAGTGGATTTCATCTCAAGAAACCACTTTCTTTGCTCATTCATAAGGAAACAGCTCCTCATACAGTCAAGTTTTACCATGAGATTGCAGTAATTCAGTCACACCTTCAGGCTCCATTTCTAATTCTATTTCTCTTGCTATTTCTACCATAACTGCAGTTACTTCCTCCAGTGAAGTCTTGGGCCCCTCAAAGTCATCCAGGAGGTTTGAAATTAATTTTTCCAGCAGTCCTACTAATGTTGATATTTTGACTTCCTCCCATGAATCATGAATGTTCGTAATGACATTTAAATGGTGGGTCCTTTCTAAAAGGTTTTCCATTTACCTTCCCCAGATCCATCAGAGAAATTGTTATCTGTAGTAGCTATAGCCTAATGAAATGTATTTTTAAAATAATAAGATTTTAAAGTTTAAATGACTCTCTGATTCATGGGCTGCAGAATAGATGGTGTGATAACATACGTGAAAATACCATTAGCCTCCTTGAACATTTCCGTCAGAGCTCTTGGGTGACCAGGTACAAGTGTCAATGAGCAGTAATATTTTGAAAGAAATCCTTTTGCTAAGCAGTAGATCTCAAAACTGGGTTTAAAATATTCAGGAAACCATGCTGTAAACAGATGTGCTGTCATCCAGGTTGTTTTTATTCCATTGGAAGAGCACATGCAGAGTAGATTTAGCATAATTCTTAAGGGCCCTCAGATTTGGGAAATGGTGAATGAGCATTGGCTTCAACTTTAAGTCATGAGCTTCATTCACCCCTAACAAGAGAATCAATCTGTCCTTTGAAACTTTGAAGCCAGGCATTGATTTCTCCTCTCTAGCTATGAAAGTCCTAGATGACATCTTCTTCCAATAGAAGGCTGTCTTGTCCACAGTGAAAATCTGATTTTTATTGTAACCACCTTCATCAGTTATCTTAGCTAGATTTTCTGGACACCTTGCTGCATCTTCTCCAACAGCACTTGCTACTTTATCTCATACTTTCATATTATGCAGAGAACTTCTTTCCTTAAACCTCATGAAGCAACCTCTGCTAGCTTCCAACTTTTATTCTGAAGCTTCCTCACCTTTCTCAACCCTTATAGCCCTGAAGAGAGTTGGGCCTTGCTCTAGATTAGGCTTTAGCTGAAGGGAATGCTGTGGCTGGTTTGACCTTCTATCCAGGCCACTAAAATTCTCTCATTATCAGCAATAAGGTTGTTTCCCTTTCTTATCATTTGTGTGTTCACTGGAGTAGTACTTTTCATTTCCTTCAAGAACTTTCTTTTTGCATCCACAACTTGGCTAAATGGTGCAAGAAGCTTAGCTTTCAGCCAATCTCAGCTTTCAACATGCCTTCCTCACTAAGCTTAATCCCTTTAGCTTTTATTTAAATAAGAGACATGTGATTCTTTTTATTTTTCATTTTTTTCATTTGAACACTTAGAGATAATTGTAGGGTTGCTAACTGGCCTAACTTCAATATTATTATGTCTCAGGGAATAGAGAGGCCTGAGGAAAGGAAGACAGGTAGGGGAACAGCAAGTTGATGAGCAGTCAAAATTCACACATTTATTAAGTTCACTATCCTACATGGACATGCTTCGCGGTGCCCCAGAACAATTACAATAGTAACCTCAAAGATTACTGATTACAAGTCACCATAAGGGACACAATAATAATAATAATAAAGTTTGAAGTATTGCAAGAATTGCCAAAATGTGACATAGACACCAGTTAGGCACATGCTGTTGGAAAACTGGTCCCAATAAACTTGCTTGACACAGAGTTGCTGCAAAATCTCAATGTTTAAAAAAATACATCTGTGAAGATCAATAAAGCAAAGTACAATAAAATGAGGCATGTCTATACCCAGATTCAAAAAAGTTTATTTTTAGGCAGGTAGCCTGGGCCAAAAACAGTATGACATTGTCATACTGCTCCAAACAGGATGTATTCATTTAACTTCCCATAAAGTTAAAATCTCTAATAAGATATATGTGACTATTGCCACAGACATACATAGCTTCTCAAAATCAGTACCTCATACTATCGGAGTTACTTCATGATCAAATTTGCTTCTATACTCATTATGGAAAAAAACCCCAGCAGTGCTAGTATTTTTAAGATATATTAATCTAAAAACCACCGTGTGAAGATACATCATTATTATTCCTTAGGAAGACAATCAAATGCATTTTGCACAGCATCCGTAAGAGTGGTTCATGAGGATCCCCAAGCAGAATTTTTAATGTTCACTTGGATAACTTTGTCTAGGTCTTTTTCACCTCAATTCCACTTGTCCCCAAATGCCTTTCCAGGCAATTTAATAAAACATGTGAGTCATAAGGAATAAACAGTTGAGCTAATTGAAGGGGGGAAAAGGGAGCAAAAAAATCCCACAAAGTAGTTCCTTATCCAGACCTGAACATTTATATGCACACATAATCAGTGGCCAAATGTTTCACTATCTGGCTAGGTAAAACGTGGTCCAATGTTCATTGAATTATGTATCTATAGCGGAGAATTCCTGTGACATACTCATTGCCCTGTATTGGAGAACTTAGAGTTCTTCTGGAAAAACTAGACTGGGCAGAAGAAGAGCAGAGGAAAGGAAGGTACTTACTAGCAGATGTTGCATCTCTAGGAAGTGGGTCTGGAAATGGAACAGAATAGAGAACCCAGAAATGAGACTGCACACCTACAACTATCTGATCTTCAATGAACCTGACAAAAACAAGCAATGGCAAAAAGATTCCCTATTTAATGAATGGTGCTGAGATAGTTGGCTAGTCATATGCAGACGATTGAAATTGGACCCCTTCCTTACACTGTATACAAAAAATAACTCAAGATGGATTAAAGACTTAAGTGTAAAACCCCAAACTTTAAAAACTCTAGGAAACAACCTGGGCGATATCATTCAGGACATAAACACTAAAAAAGATTTCATAAGGAAGATTCCAAAAGCAATTTAACCAAAGCAAAAATTGACACATGGGATCAAATTAAACTAAAGAGCTTCTGCACAGCAAAAGAAACTATCAACAGAGTAAACAGAAAAACCTACAGAATGGGAGAAAATTTTTGCAAACTATGCATCCAACAAAGGTCTAATATCCAGTATCTATAAGGAACTTAAATAAATTTACAAGAAAAAAATACAAACAACCTAACTGAAAAGTGGACAAAGGACATGAATAGATACTTTTCAAAAGAAGATACACAGGCAGCCAACAATCAAATGAAAAAAAAAATCAATATCACTCATCATTAGAGAAATGCAAATCAAAACCACTATGAGATACCACCTCACACCAATCAGAATGGCCGTTATTAAAAACTCAAACAATGACAGATGCTGGTAAAATTATGGAGAAAAAGGAACGTTTATACATTGTTAGTGGGAGTGTAAATTAGTTCATCCATTGTGGAAGACAGTGTGGCAATTCCTCAAAGTCCTAAAGATGGAAATATCATTCAACCCAGCAATCCCATTACTGGGTATATACCCAAAGGAATATAAATCTTTCTATCATGAAGACACATGCACACATATGCTCCTTGCAGTACTATTCACAATAATGAAGACATGGAATTAACCTAAATGCCCATCAGTGATAGACTGGATAAAGAAAATGTGATACATATACACAATGGAATACTATGCAGCCATAAAAAAGAACAAGATCATGTCCTTTTCAGGAACACGGATGCCGCTGGAGGCCATTATCCTTAGCAAACTAACGCAGAAACAACAACAACAAAAAAACAAATGCCACATGCTCTCACTTATAAGTGGGAGCTAAATGTTGAGAACACATGGACACATAGAGGGAAACAACATACACTGGGGCCTTTTGGAGGGTGAAGGGTGAGAGGAGGGAGATGATCAGGAAAAATAGCTAATGGGTACTAGGCCTAATACCTAATACCTGGGTGATGAAGTAATCTGTACAATGAACCCCCGTGGCACATGACACAAGTTTACCTGTAACAAAACTGAACATGTATCCATGAACTTAAAATAAAAATTGAAAAAAAAAAAGAAGTGGGTATGAGTTGTGGGTTTCTAGAACAAGAAGGCCAAAGAGCAGAGGAAAAGCCTCAGAATGTGTGTGTCTTTTAAATAAAAGCTTAAAAGCATTGGACAAATGTCAGCTTAAAAGGAAGAAGAGATAAGGAAAATTTCTTATTGCTGTTACATAGTTATTACTCCAGCCTTCAGAAAGTGTATGGACCAAGGAGGGGAAAGGCTATTTCTTTTCTTTCTTTTTTCTTTTTCTTTTTTTTTTTTTTTTTGAGACAGAGTCTCACTCTGTTGCCCAGGCTGGAGTGCAGTGGCATGATCTCGGCTCATTGCAACCTCCGCCTCTCAGATTCAAGCAATTCTCCTGCCTCAGCCTCCTGAGTAGCTGGGACTGCAGGTGCATACTGCCACGCCCAGCTAATTTTTTTGTATTTTAGTAGAGACAGGGTTTCACCATGTTGCCCAGGCTGGTCGCGAACTCCCGAGCTCAGGCAATCTGCCTGTCTTGGCCTCCCGAAGTGCTGGGATTACAGGCATGAGTCACCGTGCCCAGACATGAAAGGCTGTTTCAAAATTAATGTGTTTTAGTTCCATAAAAGAATTGAGTTGAAGAATCAATTAATCCTGGCATTTGGGCATTCATTCAATATTCCACTAAACCACAATTGCACACACACTTTGGGCTAGTGGTATAGGAATAACCAAGATAGGCAAGGCTCCAGGCCTCAGAGAGTATACATTCTAAGGAGGGAGGCCTATTAGAGAAATTAATGATAAACAATACCTACATATTGCAATAAATGACACTGTGGCAGATCACATTTTCCAAGGTTGGATGCAACAAGGTCTCTCATCCCACATGTTTCCTGGAATGATTCCCTATGAAGACATGGAGTCTTATTCCTCTATTCTTGAATCTGGGCCAATAAAAAGGAGAAATGATGCTAAGTGACTATCAAGGCTAGGTCATAAAAGACGATGAAACTCGCACCTTGCTCACAGGAACAGTTGGCTCTTGAAGGCTTTGGCCACCATGTAAGCAGTTTAACTACCCTAAGGCTACTATGCTGTGAAAAAGCTAAAACTAGCTCCACTGGGGAAACCATGAGATTACATGAAGGTCATGTTCAGCCTGACCCAGCCACAACAGCCTTGCGCTGTCTCAGCTCCAGTCACCCACTGACTGCGATGGCACAAAAGACCTAGAGCAGAGGCTGCCACACTAAGTATTTCTCCAATTTCTGTCCTGAGAAAACTATGAAAATGATCAAATTATTGCTTTTGCTTTAACTCACTAAGGTTTGTAGTGATTTGTTGCATAGTAATTGATGAACAGAATAGTTATGAAGGAAATGAATGGGGTGATGACAAAGACAGTAACTGGAAATGAGAGCTACTCTAAACAGGGAGACCACAGAAATTCCATCTCAGGAGGAGGATGTGAGGAGTTTGTGGGGGAACATCTGAGGGAGAAATAAAATCAAGACCTGGAGGGAGAAACAGACTGGTCCTGGCCATCAGAATGGCTGAAATATCGGAAGCAAAGGAAAGAATCGAGTTGGAGATGTAGGTAGGAGACAATTATGCAAGAACTTATAGGGTGAATAAGAAGTTTGGGTTTCATTTTAAGTGCATCGGAAAGCACTTGGGAGAGTTGAAACCACTAACATGCACCAGTGCGTACCCACTAAGCCAGCTGCATTGGTTCCAAGGCTTTCCCTCCTTTCCACAACTTCCTCGGTGGATGATCAGTAATCCAAATAAGGGGCTTATGTGTTTACTGGAAACTAAAATGGAGTGAGTGACATAAAGAAACAGTACAGCCACAGCCCCAATCACCACTTTCTGTTCACACTTCTGTGGCCCATGTGTCCTACACCTCAGTGATTGGCATCCTATTCTTTACAAGGTTTCCTAGTGACCAAGACATCTGGTCCTGAATTCTCTCAACCTTGCACTCTGTTTTGGTATTTATTTTAATGTTCACACTTATTTCCCCTCTAAAGAGCTTTATTTTTGTACTTCTTCACAAACCCCAACACTGAGTATGTACTTGTTGAATTAATGCCTTGCTAGAATAATGAAAAACAATAAAAGAGATATAACAAATGTTTAATATCGTAGAAAAATCAGCACGTTGAGTAAACTGTAATCTTCAAACCCTGTCCTTATGTATATCATGATGAGTCCTTCTAGGTGAAGTCTCTGTGTCCTGGGCCTTCAATAAATCTTCCCTGGTTGCTGAGGTTTGTGGAGTCTATTTTTTAAAATAGCAGTTGCAATTCTAAAGACACTCCCAGGAATTTCAGCTCTGTGAGCAAAAAAGGGAGGTAGAGATAGGGGGATGAGATGGGAGAAGGTGGAGAAGGTGGTCGACTGGTTCTTATTACAACTGTTTAAGTTTCATTTACTTGTTTCTCTGGGTTGCTCAGGTCCAGGACAGTGTTATTGGATGTTGAACACCTGTCTTGACCCACAGAGAGCTGTATCTAGCGTTGCATGGAATTGCACAAAGGGACTAAAACGTGGACACTCATGGGCCTCATCTGGCTCATGGGATTCTGGCTCAAGAAGAGTCACACCACTCATTACAGATTACTAGAGTCTCTCCTGTGTTTTTAGTTCCTATGGTGAATGCAAGCTTGTCCTTGTTCTTAAGCCATTTCATTTTGTTCACTGGACATTTTTATAGGTCTCAACTTACTCTTTGATGAGACATGAGTAAGAGCAGAGTAACACCTAGACCATATTGTGCTAAGTTTATTCTCGGGGGGTTCTTGGCCACATTCAGTGAGAGCTGTATTCAAACAGAATGTTATATGGCTCAGCGAGCTCTCCATCCTGAGAATCCAGAATATCTCAAAGATCATGTAATAATAACAAATATACAGGGACCTCTAGAACGGCACTTCTCAAATGTTAATGTGCACACTAATCATCTGGGTTATCACCTTCTGAAAAGGAGATGCAGATACAGTAGATCTGGAATGGGTCCAAAGAATGCCTTCCTAACAAGCTTCCAGTTGATGTCAATGACCTGGTCCAAGAGCATACTTTGATTCTCAAAGCACGGCCCCCAGGCCAGCAGCATTAGCCTTACCTGGGTTATTATGTCCTTTCTCACGTTGCTATAAAGAAATACCTGAGACTGGGTAATTTATAAATAAAAGAGGTTTAATTGTCTCATGGTTCTACAGGCTGTACAGGAAGCATGATGCTGGCATCTGTTCATCTTCTGGTAAGGCCTCAGGAAACTTACAATCATGGCTAAAGGCAAAGGGGAAGCAAGACGTCTCACATGGTGGGAGTAGAAGCAGGAGAGAAATGCGGGGAGGTGCTACACACTTTTAAACAACCAGATCTTGTGAGAACGTACTCACTGTCATGAGAACACTACCAAGAGGGATTTCATGAGAAACCCTCCCATGACCCCATTACCTCCCCCCAGGCTCCACTTCCAAGACTGGAGGATTGGAGATTACACTTCAACATGAGATGTTGTGGGGACACAGTTCCAAACCATATCACCTGGGAATTTGTTAATAAATGCAAATTCTCAGGCCCTACTGGATTAGAAATTCTAGGGGTAAAGCCCAGCAATCTGCATTGTAATAGACCCTCCAGGAGATTCTGACGGATGGATGCTGAAGTTTAATAACCATGGCATTATCAAGATTCACTCACTTTGGTGAACTGAAGGATTTCAATGAGTCTCCAAATTTTGATCTAATAATCAACAGTTCTAGAATCAGAAATTTTGATTCCTCTAATATCAATCTAGAGTTTAGAGTTTAAATCCATTTCAAAATGTTTTATCCTCATCATTAAGGTACAACTTCCATATAAAAACCTCAGTATATTTTCACATTTTAAAAGATCATTCCCTTCAATCCTCATTTAATAATCTAGTTCAACAATATGATCTTTGGACAAGTCCAATATCCTGAAATCTGGGCTCTTAATGCCCAGGTATAGATGTCAGGCCAAGGGGCATTGGAATTCTTGAAGTCTAGGCACATCTTTGGGCATTTTCAGTGGCCTTGTGGTTTTATACCTGATAGGGGGTAGATAGAAAGCTCAGTATTATCTCAGGCTGGAAAATGGTGGACTCGAGAGTCAATTTCTTCTACTTAAACGGAGTAAGTCAAACGGATAGCCTCCTAAAATGATTGGCAGAATCAATAAGGTCAGTAAGAATTAGATTACCTTTCCAGCATACACTGGAAAAATACCTCAGGTCTCAGACTTTGAGGCAAAATTTCCAGGACTGCCAGGACCCTGTTAACTATCACTTTTGAAAGTGCAAAAGGGCAGGTTACCCCACAGGTCACCAGAAAAAGCAGAATCTGGAACCTGTCCAGGCCACATAACACCACCTGGGACGCCTGTGAACCAGGCCTAGAGCCTTCATACTTACTCTGGTTTCAACTTTCACAACTGGGACTACTTTGCAATTTCAGTTTTAAGAGTAATCTTGGGGAGAAATACATAAACCCCTGACTAATACCTTCGCGATTATAACTGCTAGTACAAGACCATGCAACAATTTGAATAACGCTGACTAATAACATGTTAGACTACTATAACCCTTTTCATCTAAGGACCTCAAAGCACTCTGCTCATATGACTTTACTAATCCTTGAAACAACTTCTGTGAAATATATGGGAAATATTATTATCTCCATTTCTCAAGAGGAAAAAAGCGTCTGTGAATTGCCCACGTGTCACCTCACTCTCATAACTAACTTCAAGTCTTACTAAGGGCAGGCAGAGAGATATGGGATATTGAGGGGGCTAAGGAAGAAGGGGGATAGCAGAATGACAATCTAGAGCAAAAACAAATTTGGTTGTAATGAAAGCAACATTAATCATAGAGCAATGGAATCACTAAGAAACAGAAAGTAATTGATTTTTAAATGGTGTACCAAGAGTTGAGTTAAAAAAAAAATGGGAGGGGATTTACGGTTTTGTTTCAGAATACAAATTTTTATATCTCCATGCTTTGCTTCAGTCTTTACTTGGGTCAGTGTAGCTTCAGGGGGATGAGATGAAGGGAGGCCCTTGCTTGATCTCTCCAACTTCTTTTTCCCAATACCACTTTTGTAGTCCATATTTTATTTATACAAAAATTACAAAGTTTTCCCCAGGACATCTTTGAAGATATTATCAAAAGTACCTCAGATTTCCTAAACCGATGAGTTAACATTTAAAACTTTTTAGAATTGTGCAACTGCCTTTCTTTTTCTTTTCCTTCCCTCCTTTCCTCCTTCTTTCCTTTCTTTCTTTTCTCCTCCTCTCTCTCTCTTTCCTCTTTTCTTCTTCCTCATTTTAAAATGTCATAGGCTTCCTGACATGCTTTGGCTGTGGAAATGGAACATATTTTCTCATTAGGTTAATTAATGGCTCTGCTTGGGTGGCACAATTCGGTGTAAGTTTCCTTTTAGAATTCTGTCATAACTAAAAAGGATCTTATTTTTGTTATGTTTTGTGGTGTCTTTAAATTTTTATGACTTCTACTTTGTTTAGTCTGTGTGTAATCCTTCTTTTGAAACCTAATGTCCTAGAAAATTTACAGTTTTCTCTCAAAACTGGCACTTTTTACATTTTACAGTAATTCCTGTTTCTTTAGTTTTCACTAGAACTTCATTTAAGTCCTTAAGGTGTAATTCGCAGCTCAGGGAATTTATGATTACATCGTCAAAGTAAACTCCCCAACAGCAATATATTAAACCTGACAAGATGCTGTTCATTAATCTTTGAAATATAGCCAGGTGTGATGTAGCAAAGTGAGGCTTCCAACTAAGAACAGCTGAAGGACTCTGAGCTGCCCCGTCGAAAGGATTCCTTCCCCATCATTGCCAAGGCCACCTGGGTGAGGACTGAGAGGGCCAAAGACCTTTCCTTGGCCAACCACGGTGTTCCCTGTCTCCGCCGATGTTCCTACAGCTTTGAAGCCTCTCACCTTTTCACCGTTCATTCATTCAACAAATATTTATTGAGAGCCTACAATGGGCTAGGCGCCAGGTGGGTCTGGAAAGGCAGTAGCGACCAAGACAGACCCAGTCCCTTGCTTCATGGGACTTATAGCTCGTCTAGCTATGAACAATAGCCTCAAGACTCCTTTACCCAATACTATCAAACCCATGTGATACAAACTACATCGCCAGGATCTGAGGCCTTTCTTCTCTGACCTAGATGTACCTTTGATGCTAAATGATTCCCATCATTTGTGAGAGAGACTGTAGTACAGTTTCTACCACAAGTGGTGGGAGAATGGATAGAGGTTTGCAAATGGCACTATCAAAGAGAAGCAGCCAAATCCATCTTGGGGGCAGTCAGTGCTCAGTCAGAAAAGCAGAGTTCAGCTCATCACTGTGCAACACTATCTCTAGGAAAATGAGGAAAATCCAGATAAAAGGCAATACCTCTCAAAGGCATTTGTAGGTCTTTCCCTAGACCTTTCTCTTTGCCTACCTGAAATAGTGGGTGAATACAATGTGGGATTCTGGCCTGGGTCTGGGAACAGGTAAAAGACTTTAATGGAAAAACACATAAAACCTGTACAAAGTCTGGAGTTTCATTAATAGTAATATCAATATTGATATCTTCATTTTGACAAATATACCACAATAATGTAGATACTAATATTGGATAAACAGGGTGAGGGTGACTTAGGAATTATCTGTAAAATCCTTACAACTTTTCCATAATTCTAAAATGACTCCAAAATAAAAATGTTACTTTGAAAAGGTTTGCTTATGAAACAGGATCCTTAGAATGAATAATTTAAAAATTACTAAAATAAAATAAAAGCATATCATGGGCACGAGAAAAGGATATAACTCATTGGTAAGCTACAAGTCTTTCTTGAAACTAAGGAGAATTATATCCAGGAACTGAAAGCCTAGAAGCTGATATTCTACTAAAGATAATATTCTCATTGAATTTTGTTCTCTCTCTCATGCCACTTGAAGTCTGTCTTGTTGGTTTTAAGATCTCCTTTGAAGGTGTGTGTAAAAGAAACAAGTGTGTAGAAGAATCCTAGTCCCTAGTAGAATAGGAAGCAAGGTTCCTATTATTTCATATTATAGCTCCCTGAATACATCTGATCTTCCCATCATTGCCACCTTCCCTAATTCACACACACACACACACACACACACACACACACACACACACACCAGATCATTGCTGATACCCAGCTAGCTTGTCCTTCCTTGTCTGCATACTTGCTCTTCATTTTCCTGGTGTTGTAGAAACTTCTTTTTAAGTAATGTAACAAGTATTTATGTAGGCTGATTAAAGATATTCCTAGCTTAGAACTGCATTCAAGAAGACTTGGCTCACAGCATCTAATAAGTGATTCTTGTTTTTGTTAGCCTTGTTACACTGTGGGGTAGTTACACAATACATGTAATCCACACATCCATTTAAATCTTTTCAGGGAGCATTTTCCGTTTTAAATAAAGATGGTGGTGATGAAAGCATTATTTTCTTAGCTAGCTGCATGCTTGAAAACATAATGGCTTTGTAAACCAAGTGTAAATCTCTGAACAGACAACTGGCTGCAATAAGAAATGTTTTCAAAAACCAGAGTTAGCTTTTCAACATCCAAATGGTGCCTTATTTAAGCTGAAAATTTATGCCCATCCAGGGAAATTGATGATAGACTTAGAATATTAAAGTTGGGATGATTCTTAGAGATCATCTAATATAATTTTATCATATTAAAGATGACAAACATTGAGGTCCGGGGGCTTGTGCCTTATTCAAGGCTTAAAATGACTGAGCTGAACTCGAAACCAGATACCAGATGCCAGGCACTCTGTCTCCTCCTTGTGCCAAACTGGCTCATCGTTTTGGGGCTGAGGCTCTAGAGTTTTAATGTGATTACTCAACAAGTTTGTTTTATGTTTCATACCTTTTTTAAAAAAATGAAATAATGCGTGCAAACAACTGGGAATTACCACACACATGTCATTTGTAATTGCTGCTGTTACGAATATCATTATCATCAACATTGGCTTATGAGAGAGATGCATGAAAATTCTACAAAGTCTACACAGGAAAGAATGACAATTTTTACATGTTGACAATTGTTTTCTGCTCTATCCCTTCTGATTCCACTGCATTATCGGGAGGTCCCCTATTCTCAAGAATATTCTTTTTAAAAATGCCTTTTCTTCTTTTGGACTTTCACTCTTTTTTAACATATATATAAGCCGACAAGGGGAGCTCACTGAAGAACAGAGCCCAGGTTTCTAGAAAGGCTCTGCAAATAGGAAGTAAAACCACATCACACCATTCATCTGCCAAAAGTAATAAACCCAGCCAGCCTCAGCGCCCTCTTGACTTCGTCAGCAACTAATGCTTCTCATTTCTCCCTTTCCTTGCAAAGGAAAAGGAAAAGATGCCAAGCAAAAAAATGCCAGGCAAATCAAACCATGGGAAAAATAACACCTTCAAACTCAGGGCAAAATTCTCATTTTCAATCCTTGCTGCAGATGTCCCATCCGGTATGTTTGGCAGGAAACACAGCTCTTGGAACAAGATGCAGAACACAGGTTAGAAAGAAGATTTGGGCCAGAGGTGGTTTGGTAACTTTAATTTGTAGTTATAAACCCTGAGAAATTTCACTATGGTTTAATTTCATGCAATAATCAAAACAAATCCATATAAGAGCTGTCCTATATGGCTCTAAGAACACATTCGTGTAAGAGATGTACCGATATAGCTCTAGGAAACGTATCTTCTGATTTCCCAGAAACTATTTTAATTAATTACTTCCCAAATTAATCAATCTGAGCATATCTTTAATTGGCAGAAAAATAAACTACAAGCTCAATATTCAGCATTCCAATATTTGCCCCAAGAAGAAACTACTGTGCGAATTGCAGCCTGGAAAAGCTATTCTTGATTCTTTCCTTCATTCTGACTTGAATCCACCTGCTTCCTGTCTTCAAAATTAGTAGAGGATCATTTGAGAATGAGTTTTAAAAGCCCACCTTCCTATTGGTTTCCATCTTTCTGGTTACTAAGAGAAAACATAATTAATAACTTTTGATGAAACAGTCTTTCTTAAATATAGAGCTCTGGATTAAAAATCAAGAGACTTGAAATTTTGAAGGTATACAACGTGCAGTTTTTAAAAATATTTTATTTGTAAATGTCAATTGACAAATTATAGTTATATATTTGTATGGTGACACAAAGTGATGTTATAATGTAAAAATACAGTGTAGAATAATTAAATCAAGCTAATTAATATGCCTGTCTCCGGCCGGGCGCGGTGGCTCAAGCCTGTAATCCCAGCACTTTGGGAGGCCGAGATGGGCGGATCACGAGGTCAGGAGATCGAGACCATCCTGGCTAACACGGTGAAACCCCGTCTCTACTAAAAAATACAAAAAAAAAAAAAACTAGCCGGGCGCGGTGGCGGGCGCCTGTAGTCCCAGCTACTCCGGAGGCTGAGGCAGGAGAATGGCGTAAACCCGGGAGGCGGAGCTTGCAGTGAGCTGAGATCCGGCCACTGCACTCCAGCCTGGGCGGCAGAGCGAGACTCCGTCTCAAAAAAAAAAAAAAAAAAAAAAAAATGCCTGTCTCCAATATTTGTTTTTTTGTGGTGAGAACTTTCGAAATTTACTCTAATTTTGAAACGTATACTGCATTATCATTCACTATATTCACCACATTGTGCAATATACTTTAAGGTTAAAGAAAACCTAGTTCTTCTTGTATAAAAGGCCTTATACCTTTTGACGATCATTTCCCTATTCCTCCCACCTACCAGCCTCTATAACCAGCATTCTTTCTGCTTCATTTAGTTCCATTGTTTTAGGTTCCACACATGAGTAAGAACATGAAGTATCTATCTTTCTGCGCCTGGCTTATTTCACTTAGCATATGTTCTCCAGTTCCATCCATGCTGTCACAAATGACATGATTTTTTTTCTTTATAGAGGCTGAATAGTATTCCATTGTGTATATATGCCACATTTTTATTCATTCACCTGTGGATGGACACTTAAGTTGATTCCATAAAAACACTTGGGTTTTAATCCCTGCTTTTCCATAAGTTCATTGTATATCATTTCTGGCTTCTGAAACTCCTTCTGGATCCTCCAACATATTCTCTTAGTAATGAGAATAGTTTAGAGAATAATGGAAGCTGATGAGGATGTGAAGAGAGGAGAACACTTGTACACTGTTGATGAGAATGTAAATTAGTACAGCCATTATGGAAAACCTTATGGAGGTTCATCAAAACCCTAACAATAACAGTAACATATGATTCAGCAATCCCACTACTGGGTGTATATCCCCTCAAAAAAGAAATGAATAAATCAAAAATATATCTGCACTCCCATGTTTATTGCAGCACTAACCATAATAGCCAAACTATGGAATCAAACTAGGTGCCCATCAACGGGTGAATGGATAAAGAAAATGTGGTGTATATGCTCAATGGAAAATTATTCAGCCATAAAAAAGAATGAAATCTTGCCATCTGCAGCAACATGAATAGAAATGTGTCATTATGTTAAGTGAAATAAGTCAAGTACTAGAAGACAAATATTGCATGTGTTCATTCATATGTGGAAGATAAAAAAGTGGATCTCATGAAGATAGAGTAGATTCGTGGTTACCAGAGGCTGGGAAGGGTTAAGGGAGAAGGGCATGAAGAGAGTTTGATTAGTGGATACAAATACACAGTTTGATGGAAGAAATAAGACCTAGTGTTTGATAGATCAGTAGGGTAATTAGAGTTTACAATAATCTATTGTATATTTTGAAATAACTAGAAAAGAATGATTTTAATATTCTAGCATAAAGAAAAGACAAATATTTAAAGTGAAAGATATCCCAGTAACATTGATTTGAACTTTACAAATTATATGAATGTATTAAATTATCACATGCCCCAAAACATGCACATCTATTAAGTATCAATGCAAAAACAAGAATAGTCTCTTGCAGCTTTAATATTCTGATTTTATTATTCCTGCAATTATATTTCTATCAAATAGGCAGACAGGAGTACATTAATGTCTTCAAAAATAGTTGTCATGTGTGGAGAAAGGCACATACTCATATGTCTAGAGATGGGTATTAATGAAAAAAAAATCACATGACTGGAACAAAAAACTGAATTACAACACTACTCACGTTTCTATTTTTTCTCCTTCACCAAACATTGTCTTTAACTGCCTTTTTCTCTGCCCAGAATTTCTTCCAGGAGAGTGTGCCATTAGCAGAAAACTTAAATGCATCTAAGGAAACTTTTTCTACAATGGTTAAAAATTGGCCAAGAAGGTAACATTTTGAAAGCATGACTTCATGTTTAATCTTTGTTTTGAAACAGACTCTACCATAGACTGTGGAAGGAAGTAACTAGCATGCATTGAGCCTATCTCTATATTTGAATGAATGCTTCATGTTTAACATTCATTGCTTCATCTAATATCACAGCACTAAAAGGAAGATATTAATATCCTCTTTCAACAGAGGTAGAAAACCAAGGCATAAAGTTTAATAACTTATTCAAAGTCACATATGTAATAAATGTTGGAATAGAAATTTAAACCAAATGTGTATAATTCCAAAGTCTTTCCTCTATAACACATGAGTATATGTATACTGTACTTTGCCTCATAGAAAAGATTCAGTTATTAACAGTATCTAAGTCAGGTTTCTTTACTCTAGATAAAGTACATACAGAGTCAGGTAAGTATAAAATTTAAACTGTCAAGCACAAATTATTAAATTTGATGAGTATTGACATAAATTCAAAATAAGGGAGAAAAGAATATTCTTATTTTGCAAGAGAGTAATGTATGGTCTTTCTTGTGGAAGACACAACCAATGCTTCAAAAGTTGCCAAAGGGATTACACATCTTACTGAGATGGCCTTATCACACTGGCCGTTCTTTTCAAATAACATTTCCCTACTGCACTCTGGCTTTAACCTAGAGAGTTTCAAGGACCAAAGAGCCAGCAAGTAGAGGCATGGCCATCAGGGCAGTGAGTCAAAAGCATGCATACAGTGTAAAGGCCACTAAAGTGAAAATCAAAGAACCACCCCTGGCACCTTTTTGGTGTTCCTGGCTGGGATTAAACTCCCCAAACATCCCCCTCATTCCATCCCCCGTCCACATAAATACACTGTTTATATACTTCCCTCCACCCTTGTATATCTAGCAAAACCAGGGGCTGTGAAAGGGAAGAAGCAGGAGGAGCTTCCAGGTGTCCTGCTCCAAGGGATTAGAACAGCTCAGCTTTCAACTCCCCACTATCCCACTCATTTACTCCTCATACTGTACCCGTCACTCACCCTGACAGAAAGAACACCTTGCACCTTTGGCTGTCTTCACAGGATGTATTTATAAATAAAAGCACCTGTCTGTGAAAGCCAATCATTCACAGGAGCCACCTAGGAGACAATTGATTACATGTTTGGGGAGTTTCTGTGCCTGAATGTTTCTGACAGCTCTATCTGCACTACACAGGCTTTTGTGAGATTCTGTGTTGAGAGAGAGAAAAGCAGTTTCCTTGTCTTTTTGTATTGGAAACACATCTGCAAAGTTGTCACACTCCACAGCAAGTAAACCAAAGGTAAACATTTAATAGTACTTGGAACTCTACCCCTTCTCCACTAAGGAGAGTTAAAACATGTTGGTTAAATAAAAAGTTTGGCTGAAATGAGATTCTTCTCCAAACACAAAAGGAGGTTGTAATTTTAAGCATTTTTCTCCTTGGATTTAATCATGAATATTAAGTATTGGTACCCAAGTGCCAGAGTAACAAACTAAAGTAAAGACCACCCATTAACTTAATTCCAAAGGCTTATTTCATGTAACTCAAGCTCCAGTTATCTGAGAGTGAGTGATGCTTTTCACAACTGCCCATAACAAAAACCAAAGGGTTTATGGCAATTTGACCCTTTCATTTTTCACAAGTTTATTTTCAGATAGCTAGGAAAATATTTTTCACTTGTATTTGATGACATGATTTCAAAAGCATCTTGACTAATTTCTCAATTAGCCAAGATCACCCCAAATGCCACTCACATTGAATCATAAGCCAAAAAGGCCATTATTCACTAACGAAAATGTAGCAAAACATAATTTGGACCCAATAATTCACAAGATCCTAATTCATAGAAGCAATTGACTTTCTTCTACATTTGTATTTGCCACATCTTAATACCATTCCTTTTATTTCTTTTTACGTATTTTCATTCTATTCAGGTCGAAACACTCCAACCGTGTCCTAACAACACCAACACTCCATCCTCCTCCATGGCCATTTTAGATGAAAATGAAAATGGAAATGTCTTTTGATATTTCAAAATCTATAATGCACCTCTCTTTCCTCCTGAAAACAAGATATCACAGATGTTTCAGTCAAAGATCTGAGAATAAAATCACTTCTGCAATTGTGACACGATACCAAACGTGAAAACACATTTTTAATGCATTATTTGCCTGGAAAAATAAACTGCATTATGGGGAGAAATGTGGAGCAAGGTAATCACAGAAGCCCAGGAGCATAAGAAAGTTAAACTTCCTGACCTGTATCAAATGTTGACAATTCTAACTTCTCTGTTTCAAGAGGACTTTCTGGGACACATTTGCAACATTGCTTAAAAGTCCTGCCACCTAGTGGAAGAAGTAAATAAACTAGTCCTCAGGTAACCTGCCAAATGGAAAGACCCTACAAAAACAGCTCCTCTATCAACACACTCTCCCTCAAAAATCATATTTTTAAACTAATTTTCATAAAGTGTTAAGATTAATCAAATGAGTCATTTTAGTTTCCTTGTTCAAATGTATCATATTCAAGGTAGGAAAGACTTGCGTTTAAGCACTGGGAGCTATGCGTAGAATCCAAAAATAGCTTTTGCTAATCTACTTTAGTTGATAGTTTTCAAAATGGATTCCTCAGAATTAAGAAATAAGCCAGACCCATACCAGCTTCTCCTTGCAGAGGGCACTTAATCCTCCAAAGACGCAGCAGAAGAACTCTTTATAGAAGGAGTTTCTTTAGTTGGCTAAGATAAAAAATCTTGCCTCAACAAGAAGATAGATCATTAGTGGCCAGACCTCACAGATAGCCACTAAGTTTCTAAGAAAACTTCCTGATGAGTCATGCTGAGAGAAAACTCCCCAGAACAACTTTGATCAAAATTCAATTCTTGAGTAAGATCAATATTGCATGGTTGGTCCCAATTATACCAACAGATATATTATGACAGCAATCAATTCCTCAGTGACCTGAAGGAATAGACTTGCCTCCCTGCCTACCTGGCTAGGAAAACATGAGTGTCTTGGAGCGACCAAAGCAAGAAAGGTGTGGGAATTACTACACACTGCAAATGGAGATGTTTCTATAATACAGTGTCACTAAACACAGTTACTATTAGCCAAAGACTATTTTAGAGTCTTCTTTGTCCATAGGTAAGTGCATATGGTCCTAGGAAAACGCCTATTAGCTCTTTCTAAAAGCCCAAGGCTATTCAAAGGGAAATAACATTTGCTTCTGTTAGAAAGCTATGATTCCAGATCCCATTAGTTACATCTTCAATTGAATCTCCTGTCTCTGGGGTAAATGATCTAGTGACAGACACTTGTGGATAAATGATCTATAGATGAACACATGTGAGGTTTAAGTTTATATGTATAAAACACTTTAAAGGGAGTTATGAAAGATCATCTTACCACTCAGTATTCAAGAATTATGCTCTGTGCCTTTATCCAAACTTTCCATTACTTGTTCAGTTTTTTTAAACAAACACCATTGTTTACAGATCCAGATTTGATTTCACAAAGAATTTATTTCATAATTTGAGACCAAAGTGCTTTTTATAATTTAATTATTTGTATTGCTACATTCAAGAAGAGTTTTTCCATCACTCTAACAGAAAAACACGTTTTTTAAAGTTTTAAAAACAGAGAATCTTTAAAACTGGTTCAAAATAAAGGAACTACAATATGTCCAAAGAATGTGAAATATATTTGTAATAAAAGACCTACTGTATTTCCAAAAGAATGTGAAATCTAATTATTGTTATATCATTTTATCATTCTTTCCTAACAATTTTCATAACTATATGATTACACTGTCTCCTTTCTAAAGGAAGTAAATGAGAAACCAATATAAGAATCTGAGACCTACACTACAAAATATACTAAAGGGGGTTCTTCAGGGTGAAATTAAAGGAATCCAGATGGCAACTCAAATCCATTTGCAGAAAAAATGAGCACTGGTAAGGATAGTTACATAGGTAAAACTAAAAGAATACATGGATTTTTGTTTGTAATTTGGTTTTCTTCACCCATTTTTTAATGTTTATTTTCAGTTCAGGGGTACATGTGCAGGTTTGTTATATAGGTAAACTTGTGTCATGGAAGTTTGTTGTACAGATTATTTCATCACCCAGGTATTAAGCCTAGTACCCATTAGTTATTTATCCTAATCCTTTCCTTCCTCTCAACCCTCACCCTCCAAAAGGCTCCAGTGTGTGTTGTTCCCCTCTGCATGTCCATGCGTTCCCATCATTTATCTCACACTTATGAGTGAGAACATGCAGTATTTGGTTTTCTGTTCCTATGTTAGTTTGCTAAGAATGATGGCCTCCAGCTCCATCCATGTTCCTGCAAAGGACGTAATCTCATTATTTTTTATGGCTCTGAAGTAGTCCATGTACCACAATGTATATGTAGCACATTTTCTCTATCCAGTCTATCTTTGATGGGCATTTAGGTTGATTCCATGTCTTCACTATGGTGAATAATACTGCAATAAACATACACATGCATGTGTCTTTGTAATAGAATAATTTATGTTCGTTTGGGTATGTACCCAGTAATGGAATTTCTTGGTCAAATGGTATTTCTGTCTTTAGTACTTTGAGGCATCGTCATGCTGCTTTCTACAATGGTTGAACTAATTTACATTCCCAACAACAGTGTATAAGTGTTCTTTTCTCTTCAAACTCTGCCAGCATCTGTTATTTTTTGACTTTTTAATAATAACCATTCTGACTGGTGTCAGATGGTATCTCATTTTGGTTTTGATTTGCATTTCTCTAATGATCAATGACGTTGAGCTTTTTTTCATGTGATTGTATGTCTTCTTTTGAAAAGTGTCTTTTCAAGTCCTTTGCCCACTTTTTAATGGGATTGGTTTTTGCTTGTTAATTTGCTTAAGTTGCTTACAGATGCTGGATATTGGACCTTTGTCATATCCATGCATTACAAAACTTTTTTCAATTATGTAGGTTATCTGTTCACTCTGTTGAGAGTTTCCTTTGCTGTGCAGAAGCTCTTTAATTTTATTAGATTCCATTTGTCAACTTTTGCTTTCATTGCAATTGCTTTTGACATCTACACCATGAAATCTTTGTCTGTTCCTATGTCCTGAATGTTATTGCCTAGATTGCCTTCCAGGGTTTTTATAGTTTTGGGTTTTACATTTGGGTCTTTATTCCATCTTGAGTTAATTTTTGTATAAATAAATAAATATATATATATATATTTAAATTTTGTATGTAGTGTAAGAAAGAGGTCTAGTTTCTACCTTCTGCATATGGCTAGCTGGTTACCATAGCACCATTTATTGAGTAGGGAATTCTTTCCCCATTGCTTGTTTTTGTCAGGTTTGCCAAAGATCACATGGCTATAGTTGTGCTACCTTATTACTGGGTTCTCTATTCTGTTCCATTGGACTATGCATCTGTTTTTGTACTAGTACCAGTTGTTTTGTTCCTATAGTCCTGTAGTATAGTTTGAAGTTGGGTAGCATGATGCCTCCAGCTTTGTTTTTTGTTTTTCTGTGTGTGTGTGTGTGTTTTTTTTTTTTCCTTACGATTGCTTTGGCTATTTAGGCTGTGTTTTTTGGTTCCACGTGAATTTTAAAATAGTTTTTTTCCTAATTCTGTCAAGAATTTCAATGGTAGTTTAATAGGAATATCATTGAATCTATAAATGCTTTGAGCAGTATGGCCATTTTTACAATATTTATCCTTCTTTTCCATAAGCATGAAATATTTTTCCCTTTGTGTAATCTCTGATTTCTTTGAGCAGTGTTTTGTGGTTCTCCTTGTAGAGATCTTCACCTCTCTTGTTAACTGTACTCCTAGTCATTTTAAACTTTTTTGTGGCAATTTTGAATGGGATCATGTTCCTGATTTGGCCCTTGGCTTGACTGTTGCTGGTATATAGGAATATTGGTGATTTTTGCATATTGATTTTGGATCCTGAGACTTTGCTAAAGTTGTTTATCAGTTTAAGAAGCTTTTGAGCTGAGACTAGTAAGTTTTCTACATATAGAATCAAGTTGTCTGCCAACAGGAACAGTTTGATTTCCTCTCTTCCTACTTCAATGACCTTTATTTCTTTTTCTTGCCTGATTGCCCTGACCATGACTTCCAATACTATGTTGAATAGGAGTGGTGAAAGAGGGCATCCTTGTCTTGTGTCAGTTTTCAAGGCAATGCTGCCAGCTTTTGTCCATTCAGTATAATCTTAGCCATGTGTTAATCACAGATGGCTCTTATTCTTTTCAGATATACTCCTTCAATACCTACTTTATTGAGAATTTTTAACATGAAATCGTGTGGAATTTTATCAAAAGACTTTTTGGATTCCAAAATGGCTGAATAGGAACAGCTCCAGTCTATAGCTCTCAGTGTGAGTAACGCAGAAGATGGGTGATTTCTGCATTTCCAATTGAGGTACTGGGTTCATCTCACTGGGGCTTGTTGGACAGTGGGTGCAGCCCACGGAGCGTGAGCCAAACCAGGGTGGGGCATTGCCTCACCCAGGAAGTGCAAGGGGTCTGGGAATTCCCTTTCCTTGCCAAAGGAAGCCGTCACAGACTGTACCTGGAAAATTGGGACACTCCCACCCAAATACTGCACTTTTCCAACAGTCTTAGCAAACAGCACACCAGGAGATTATATCCCATGTCTGACTCGGAGGGTCCCACACCCACGAAGCCTCACTCACTGCTAGTGCAGCTGTCTGAGATCAAACTGCAAGGCAGCAGTGAGGTGGGGGGAGGGGCATCCGCCACTGCTGAGGCTTGAGTACGTAAACAAAGCGGCCAGGAAGCTCGAACTCGGTGGAGGCCACCGCAGCTCAAGGAGGCCTGCCTGCCTCTGTAGTCTCCATCTCTGGGGGCAGGGCATAGCTGAACAAAAGGCAGCAGAAACTTCTGCATACTTAAAAATCCCAGTCTCACAGCTTTGAGAAGAGTAGTGGTTCTCCCAGCACGGAGTCTGAGATCCGAGAATGGACAGACTGCCTCCTCAAGTGGGTCCCTGACCCCCGAGTAGCCTAAGTGGGAGACAGCTCCCAGTGCGGCCGACTGACACCTCATACAGCTGGGTGCCCCTCTGAGACAAAGCTTCCAGAAGAAGGATCAGGCAGCAACATTTATCATTCTGCAATATTTGCTGTTCTGCAGCCTCCGCTGGTGATACCCAGGCAAAGAGGTTCTGGAGTGGACCTCCAGCAAATTCCAACCAACCTGCATCTGAGGGTCCTGACTGTTAGAAGGAAAAGTAACAAACAGAAAGGACATTCACACCAAAACCCCATCTGTAAATCACCATCATCAAAGACCAAAGATAGATAAAACCACAAAGATGGGGAGAAACCTGAGCAGAAAAGTTGAAAATTCTAAAACTCGGAGCACCTCTTCTCCTCCAAAGAAATGCAGCTCCTCACCAGCAATGGAACAAAGCTGGACTGAGAATGACTTTGATGAGTTGACAGAAGTAGGTTTCAGATGATCGGTAATAACAAACTTCTTGGAGCTAAAGGAGGATATTTGAACCCATTGCAAAGAAGCTAAAAACCTTGAAAAAAGATTACATGAATGGCTAACTAGATAGAGAAGACCTTAAATGACCTAATGGAGCTGAAAACCATGGCACAAGAACTACGTGATGCATGCACAAGCTTCAGTAGCCGATTTGATCAAGTGGAAGAAAGGGTATCAGTGACTGAAGATCAAATGAATGAAATGAAGTGAGAAGGAAACTTTAGAGAAAAAGGAGTAACAAGAAACGAACAAAACCTCCAAGAAATATGGGACTATGTGAACAGGCCAAATCAACGTCTGATTGGTGTACATGAAAGTGATGGGGAGAATGGAACCAAGTTGGAAAACACTCCAGGATATTATCCAGGAGAACTTCCCCAACCTAGCAAGGAAGGCCAACACTCAAATTCAGGAAATACAGAGAATACCACAAAGATACTCCTTGAGAAGAGCAACTCCAAGACACATAAATGTCAGATTCACCAAAGTTGAAACGAAAGAAAAATGTTAAGGGCAGCCAATGAGAAAGGACAGGTTATCCACAAAGGGAAGCCCATCAGACTAACAGCGGATCTCTCAGCAGAAACTCTACAAGACAGAAGAGACTGGGGGCCAATATTCAACATTCTTAAAGAAAAGAATTTTAAACCCAGAATTTCATATCCAGCCAAACTAAACTTCATAAGTGAAGGAGAAATAAAATACTTTACAGACAAGCAAATGTTTAGATATTTTGTCACCACCAGGCTTATCTTACAAGAGCTCCTGAAGGAAGCATTAAACATGGAAAGGAACAACCGGTACCAGTCACTGCAAAAACACACCAAATTGTAAAGACCATCGATGCTAGGAAGAAACTGCAACAACTAACAGGCAAAATAACCAGTTAATATCATAATGGCAGGATCAAATTCACACATAACAATACTAACCTTAAATGTAAATGGGCTAAATGCTCCAATTAAAAGACACAGACTGGCAAATTGGATCAAGAGTCAAGACCCATCAGTGTGCTGTATTCAGGAGACCCATCTCACGTGCAGAGACACATATAGACTCAAAATAAAGGGATGGAGGAAGATCTTCCAAGCAAATGGAAAACAAAAAGAAGCAGGGGTTGCAATTCTAGTCTCTGATAAAACAGACTTTAAACCAACAAAATTCAAAAGAGACAAAGAAGGCCATTCCATAATGGTAAAGGGATCAATTCAACGAGAAGAGCTAACAATCCTAAATATATATGCACCCAATACAGGAGCACCCAGATTCATAAAGCAAGTCCTTAGAGACCTACAAAGACACTTAGACTCCCACAAAATAATAATAAGAAACTTTAACATGCCCTTGTCAACATCAGATAGATCACCGAGACAGAAAGTTACCAGGATATGTAGGAATTGAACTCAGCTCTGAACCAAGATGACCTAATAGACATCTACAGAACTCTCTACCCCAAATCAACAGAATATACATTCTTCTCAGCACCACACACACTTATTCCAAAATTGACCACTTAGTTGGAAGTAAAGCATTCCTCAGAAAATGTAAACAAACAGAAATTATAACAAACTGTCAGAACACAGTGCAATCAAATTTGAACTCAGGATTAAGAAACTCACTCAAAACCACACAACTACACGGAAACTGAACAATCTGCTTCTGAATGACTACTGGGTAAATAACGAAATGAAGGTAGAAATAAAGATGTTCTTTGAAACCAGTGAGAACAAAGACACAACATACCAGAATCTCTGGGACACATTTAAAGCAGTGTGTAGAGGGAAATTTAGAGCACTAAATGCCAACAAGAGAAAGCAGGAAAGATCTAAAATTGATACCCTAATATCACAATTAAAAGAACTAGAGAAGTAAGAGCAAACAAATTCAAAAACTAGCAGAAGGCAAGAAATAACTAAGATCAGAGCAGAACTGAAGGAGGTAGAGACACAAAAAACCCTTCAAAACATCAATGAATCCAGGAGCTGGTTTTTTGAAAAGATCAACAAAATTGATAGAACACTAGCAAAACCAATAAAGCAGAAAAGAGAGAAGAATCAAATAGACACAATAAAAAATGATAAAGGGGATATCACCACCGATCCACAACTACCATCAGAGAATACTATAAACACCTCTACGCAAATGAACTGGAAAACCTAGAAGAAATGGATACATTCCTGGACACATACACCTTCCTAAGACTAAACCAGGAAGAAGTTGAATCCCTGAATAGACCAGTAACAGGCTCTGAAATTGAGGCAATAATTAATAGCCTACAAACCAAAAAAAGTCCAGGACCAGACAGATTCACAGCCAAATTCTACCAGAGGTACAAAGAGGAGCTGGTACTATTCCTTCTGAAACTATTCCTATAAATAGAAAAAGAAGGAATCCTCCCTAACTCATCTTATGAGGCCAGCATCATCCTGATACCAAAGCCTGGCAGAGACACAACAAAAAACAGAAAACTTTAGACCAATATCCCTGATGAACATCGATGCAAAAATCCTCAATAAAATACTGACAAACTGAATCCAGCAGCACATTTAAAAGCTTATCCACCACAATCAAGTTGGCCTCATTCCTGGGATGCAAGGCTGGTTCAACATGTGCAAATCAATAAACGTAATCCAGCATATAAACAGAACCAAAGACAAAAACCACATGACTATCCCAATAGATGCAGAAAAGGCCTTCAACAAAATTCAACAGCCCTTCATGCTATAAAAACTCTCAATAAACTAGGTATTGATGGAACATATCTCAAAATCATAAGAGCTATTTATGACAAACCCACAGTCAATATCACACTGAATGGGAAAAAACTGGAAGCATTCCCTTTGAAAACTGGCACAAGACAGGGATGCCCTCTCTCACCACTCCTGTTCAACATAGTGTTGGAAGTTCTGGCCAGGGCAATCAGGCAGGAGAAAGAAATAAAGGGTATTCAATTAGGAAAAAAGGAAGTCAAATTGTCACTGTTGGCAGATGACATGATTGTATATTTAGAAAACCCCATCATCTCAGCTCAAAATCTCCTGAAGCTTATAAGCAACTTCAGCAAAGTCTCAGGACACAAAATCAATGTGCAAAAATCACAAGCATTCCTATACACCAATAACAGACAGAGAGCCAAATATGAGTGAACTCCCATTCATAATTGCTTCAAAGAGAATAAAATACCTAGGAATCCAACGTACAAGGGATGTGAAGGACCTCTTCAAGGAGAACTACAAACCACTGCTCAGTGAAATAAAAGAGGACATAAACAAATGGAAGAGCATTCCATGCTCAAGGGTTGGAAGAATCAATATCGTGAAAATGGCCACACTGCCCAGGGTAATTTATAGATTCAATGCCATCTCCATCAAGCTACCAATGAGTTTCTTCACAGAATTGGAAAAAACTACTTTAAAGTTCATATGGAACCAAAAAAGAGCCCACATAGCCAAGACAACCCTAAGCCAAAAGAACAAAGCTGGAGGCATCACACTACCTGAATTCAAACTATACTACAAGGCTACAGTAACCAAAACAGCATGGTACTGGTACCAAAACAGAGCTATAGACCAATGGAACAGAATAGAGCCCTAGGAAATTATACCACACATCTACAACCATCTGATCTTTGACAATCCTGACAAAAACAAGAAATAGGGAAAGGATTCCCTATGTAATAAATGGTGCTGGGAAAACTGGTTAGCCATATGTAGAAAGATGAAACTGGATCCCTTCCTTACACCTTATACAAAAATGAATTCAAGATGGATTAAAGACTTAAATGTTAGACCTAAAACCATAAAAATCTTAGAAGAAAATGTAGGCAATACCATTCAGGGCATAGGCATGGGCAAAGACTTCATGACTAAAACACCAAAAGCAATGGCAACAAAAGCCAAAAGAGACAAATGGGATCTAATTAAACTAAAGAGCTTCTGCACAGCAAAAGAAACTACCATCAGAGTGAACAGGCAACCTACAGAATGGGAGAAAATTTTTGCAATCTACTCATCTGACAGAGTGCTAATATCCAGAATCTACAAAGAACTTAAACAAATTTACAAGAAAAAAATCAAACAATCCCATCAAAAATAGGCAAAGGATATGAACAGACACCTCTCAAAAGAAGACTTTTACACAGTCAACAGACACATGATAAAATGCTCATCATCACTGGCCATCAGAGAAATGCAAATCAAAACCACAATGAGATACCATCTCACACCAAGCAGAATGGCGATCATTAAAAAGTCAGGAAACAACAGGTGCTGGAGAGGATGTGGAGAAATAGGAACACTTTTACACTGTTGGTGGGACTGTAAACTAGTTCAACCATTGTGAAAGACAGCGTGGTGATTCCTCAAGGATCTAGAACTAGAAATACCATTTGACCCAGACATCCCATTCCTTGGTATATACCCAAAGGATTATAAATCATGCTGCTATAAAGACACATGCACATGTATGTTTATTGTGGCACTATTCACAATAGAAAACACTTGAAACCAACCCAAATGTCCATCAATGATAGACTGCATTAAGAAAATGTGGCACACATACACCATGGAATACTATGCAGCCATAAAAAAGGATGAGTTCTTGTCCTTTGTAGGGACATGGATGAAGGTGGAAACCATCATTCTGAGCAAACTATTGCAAGGACAGAAAACCAAACACTGCATGTTCTCACTCATAGTAGGATTTGAACAATGAGAACACTTGAACACAGGGTGGGAAACATCACACACTGGGTCCTGTCATAGGGTTGGGGAGGGGGTGGGATAGCATTAGGAGATATACCTAATGTAAATGACAAGTTAATGAATGCAGCATACTAACATGGCACATGTATACATATGTAACAAACCTGCATGTTGTGCACATGTACCCTATAACTTAAAGTATAATAATAATTTAAAAAATGCAGGAGCAGGAGTGAGCAGGTGTGCTCAAGAACAGCAAAGTAGCCAGTGTGACCATAACTGAGTAGAAAGAGCAAATAGAAGATGCAGTCTGTGAGGGAGTGAGAGGCCAGACCCTGTATAACCTGGTATAGTATTACACTAATTAGACTTTTACTCTGTGTGGGGTAAAGAACTCATCACCGAGAATCTTAAGTGAAGAGATGACATAAACTGATCTGTTTTAACAAATCACTCGTATGAAGGACAGAAACAGAAAGACCAGGTGAGGGACTAATAATCCAAGCAAGAGATGAGAGTAACTCAGTCTAGAATAGTAGCATAGAGGTAGAAAGCAGAGATTGGATTTTGGATAAATTTTGAAATTAGAGCTAAGAAGATTTGTTGATAGACTGGGTCTAAGAGAGAGAAATAAATCAATAATGACTCAAAAGATTTTTACCTGAACAACAAAAATGATGGAGCTGCCAATGACTAAAATGGAAAACACAGTTTGGAAGATAGATTGGGGAAATAATCAGGAGGATCAACCTAGAATTACAGATTCAATAAAACAAGACTAAACTTCAAGTCAATAGATGTATCATGGCTAATACAGACATGATTACTCAGAAAGCCATTGAGTCCTATGGTGTGCTTGGAGTTAAGATGGCTGCTCTACAAGAAACTCACTTGCCTCAAATTCCAATGCCAATTTAATTTAGCCATAGGCATGTTGTCAATAACATAGATTATTACATGATACAGAAAATGAATAATACTCTTAGTTTTGTAAGCTATCTTGTGCAGCTTCTTTGAATCTATTTAAAATAGAAAGCTGATACTGTTCCAGTTTATTTGCATGACAAAAAGTGATGTGCAATAGAGATCTTGAATATTTAAGTATCCACAAAAGATAAATGTTCAAGTCAGCTTAAAAATGCTAGAATGATTTTCTTAGTTTCCATAGAGGAAAATATAATCGTCAGTCTCTAAATACTAATCCAGATTTTGGATTGTAAATGTAATTTTTCCCTGCTTTCAGTATCAGATCTATATAAAGAGATCCTAGAAAACTGTATCCTATTAACTATCTTAAACAAGCTCTATTGTTGGGCTACATAATGTTTGAACTATTTGTAATCATTTGTTTCACTATAGAACTGAAAAAAATATCACAAATGAGAATACTAAATTACCAGTAGAATTATTTGTATATAAACAATTTAAATAAGACTCCTTCATCCAAACCAAATATATTTTTCCTTTTAGCAGATATCGTGGTTTTTTGGCCACACAAAAGAAGATGAGAAGATAGACTTTAACAGAAATGGAACACAAAGCACAAGTTAATACAAATGTACAAGTATTTCCTAGTGCAAGGTATACCCTTTTTTAGCCATGTTCTTCATGCTCTTTAATCACAATATTTATTAAATACTATAGTAATTATTGAAAAAAAGACTTTCCTGCATCTACTCTCCAACTCTTGCTATGAGGTCAGAGTCATCTTGATACCAGAACCTGGCAGAGATGCAACAAAAAAAGAAAACTTCAGGTCAATATCCTCGATGAACATCAATGCAAAAACGCTCAACCAAATACTGGCAAACCAAACCCAGCAGCACAACATCAAGCTTATCCACCGTGATCAACCGTGATCAAGTAGGCTTTGTCCCTAGGATGTAAGATTGGTTCAACATACACAAAATTAATAAATGTGATTCATAACATAAACAGAACTAAAAACAAAAATCGCATGATTATCTCAATAGATGCAGATTGTTAAGTTTATGTGATTGACTGTAGAGTATGTGCCATGTGGCAATGAGAAAAATGTATATTCTCTTGTTTTGGGGTGGAGAGTTCCATAAATGTCTATCAGTTCCATTTGTCTATCAGTTCCAAGTGCTGAGTTCAGGTCCTGAATATCTTCATTAATTTTCTGTCTTGATGATCTGTCTAATATTGCCAGTAAGGTGTTAAAGTCGCCCACTATTGTTATTATTATTGTTTAGGAATCTCTAAGAACTTGCTTTTATGAATCTGGGTGCTCCTGTGTTGGGTATATACATAGTTAGGACAGTTAGATTTTCTTGTTGAATTGAACCTTTCATTATTATGTAGTGCTTTTGTCTCTCTTCATCTTTGTTAGTTTAAAATCTATTGTGTCAGAAACTAGAATTGCAACATCTGCATTATTCTATTTTTCATTTGCTTGGTAGATTTTCCTTCATTCCTTTATTTTGAGCCTAGGCATGTCATTGCTTGTGAGATGGATCTCTTGAAGACAGCATACAAAATGGGTCTGGGTTCTTTATCTAGCTTGCTACTCTGTGCCTTTTAATTAGATCATATAGTCCTTTTTCATTCAAAGTCAGTATTGATATATGTGGATTTGATCCTGTCATCATGATGTTAGCTATTTTGCAGACTTGATTATACGATTGTTGTGTTGTATTGTGTCACTGGTCTGTGTACTTCAGTGTTTTTGTGTAGTGGCTTGTAATAGTCTTTTCTTTCCATATTTAGTGCCTCCTTCAGAAGCTCTTGTAAAGCAAGTCTGGTGGTAATGAATTTCCTCAGTATTTGCTTGTCTGAAAAGAATCTTATTTCTTCTTTGCCTATGAAACTTAGTTTGGCCAGATATGAAATTCTGGGTTGGAATTTCTTTTAAGAATGTTGAATATTGCCCACCCCAATCTCTTCTGGCTTGTAGGATTTCTACAGAGAGATTCGCTGTTAGTCTGATGGACTTCCCTTTGTAGGTGATCTGACCTTTCTCTCTAGCTGTCTTTAATATTTTTTCCTTTCATTTTGACCTTGGATAATCTGATGATTATCTGTCTTGGGGACGTTCATCTTGTTAAGTATCTTACTGGGATTCTCTGCATTTCCTGAATTTGAATGTTGGCCTCTCTCTAGGTTGGAGAAGTTCTCATGGATGATATCCTGAAGTATGTTTTCCAAGTTGGTTTCATTATCCCCACCTCTTTCAGGGACACCCATGATTCATAGATTTAATCTCTTTGCATAATTCCATGTTTCTCAGAGGTTTTGTTCATTTCTTCTCGTTTTTTAAAATATTCTTATCTGACTGTCTTGTTTCAGAAAGCCAGTCTTCGGGCTCTAAGATTCTTTCTTCTGCTTGGTCTAGTCTGCTATTAATTCTTGTAATTGCATGAAGAAATTGTTGTAGTGCATTTTTCAGCTCTATCAGGCCAGTTACATTCTTTTCTGTACTGGTTATTTTGCTTGTCACCTCCTACACTGTTTTAACATAATTCTTAGCTTCCTTGAATTGGGCTTCAATGTACTCCTGTTATTCAGTGATCTTCATTCCTATCCATATTCTGAATTCTATTTCTGTCACTTCATCCATCTCTACTCACTTCAGAGACCTTGCTGGAGAAGTGATGCAGTCATTTGGAGGAAATAAGGCACTCTGGCTTTTTGAGTTGTCAGAGTTCTTGTGCTCATTCTTACTTATCTTTATGGATTTGTGTTCTTTCAATCTTTGAGGTTACTGACCTCTGGATGGATTGTTTTTTATTTCATCCTATTTGACGACCTTGAGGGTTTGACTGTGGTCTAAGGTGGATTCCACCAATTGTATTTGTTTCTGGAAGATGTTAGGGGGCCAACGCTCAGCTCCCAACTTCTGAACTGTGTGCTCTAACTCTGGAAGACTTGTCGTGGTTCCTGACTTTGTTCTCTGGGCTTCTCATGTTTGGAACCCACTGTACTCAGGGGAAAGGAGGACAGGGAGTGAGTTGTGGCAGCTGTGGCAAAGTGCTAATGAATACCAAGTTGCCTGCCTCCCTGCAGGCATTCCGCACATGGCAGAGACAATCCAGCTGGGAGTGGGAAGTCCATGGGGTCCCCTGCTGGAGAGACTGTGCAGTCACACTGGAGGTGGTATTGGCTCAGGGGCGAGGTGCTGGTGGGTGTGGGTCTGGGTGCCTTCTCTGTACCCTGCAAGCAGGAATAATCACTCAGGTTGAGGGAGGATCAACCATTCTCTACACTCACTAAGTTAGCACAATGGCAGAGTACTGGCATGGGTGAGGCTTGTTGACTCTGTGCTTGCCAAGGCCTTGTCTGCAATGTCAGTCAGCAGGGGGAATGACTGCAATGGCAGTCAGCAAGCAGTCAGCAGGGGGAGCAGACTGCACTCCCACACGCGGACGGGGCAAGGAAAGCAAAACCTGTCCACGCAGACATGTACCAGCAAAGTAACGTGACGAGTTGCCATGGGCTCCATGCAAAGCTACAGTATGGGGAGAGACTAGATGAGCTGGTGTGTGGCCATAGGGACCACCTTGCTGGAGCTCTCCACTGTTCAGGCATGGTCAATGCAGAAGCTATGGTGTGGGGCCCCAAGGCACCCAAGACTACCCTGCAAGCAGGCAATGTCTAGTTGGGGCCCGGGGAGAGGCCAGTCAACCAAGGGGCACTCAGGTTGGACCAGCCCTGTCTGATGGGCAAGACTGCCCTTCAGAAATTAGGTTGAACGGTTTCCCTAAGGCTAAAGTCTCCTACAGGAGCAAGTTGAGCCTAAAGGGGATGGCTGTCCCTGGCCATGCTCCACTACAGAATCCCCTGTATCAAACCCTCTGGGCTGCATATCAGCTAGCTTACCACTCCTACTATTTCTCTAAGCAGCTTTTCCTGCCAATTTGAGCATCTGTGGTCATCAAAGGGCCTTCTCCTACTGGTGTTCCAGAGACTTACGGTGAGAGTGAGTTGCTCCTTGCCAGTTCAACTCACCCATTCTCCTGGAGCTGTTGTGATCCAAAAATTAGTCCCCAGTATTTAGTAGACCTGCACAGGGTTTCTAACTTTCTCCTTCTTCAGCCCAGCTTCTACATCTCCCTCTACCCATTCTCAGTGCCTTCCTTCTCTCTTATCTTATTTAAAAGAGAATTGCATAAAGAAGTGATTTTAAATCTATGTTCATATGCATGCAGTGATAAAGATGCATTTTGTATGAAAATAGCACAAAAAGGGAAGAGAAAACAATTATATGGAAGTACATTTTTGTATATTATTGAAATTAAATTGGTATTAATCCGAACTAGATTGTTAAAATTTAAGATGTTAGTAGTAATCCCCAGGGAAGCCACTAGGAATGTAACTGGACAATATATATGAAGAGAAATTATAACGAAATTTACTGGTACACTAAATGTATTAGCCCATTTTCATGCTGCTGATAAAGATATACCTGAGACTAGGAAGCAAAAGAGGTTTAATTGGACTTAGAGTTCCACATGGCTGGGAAGCCTCAGAATCATGGTGGGAGGTGAAAGGGACTTCTTACATGCTGGTGGCAAGAGAAACTGAGGAATAAGCAAAAGTGGAAACCCCTGATAAACCCATCAGATCTTGTGAGACGTATTCACTATCACAAGAATAGCATGGGAAAGACCAGCCTCCATAATTCAATTACCACTCCTTTGGTCCCTCCCACAACACATGGGAATTCTGGGAGATAAAATTCAAGTTGATATTTGGGTGGGGACACAGCCAAACCATATCACTAAATAAATGTTTATTTGACATGAAAGAAACCAGGAATGAAGGAAGAGAGGGAAAAACTATATATAGAGAGAGAGAGAGTTTAAGGAAGCTAAAGATAGAATCCCAATCCCTAGGATTTCTGCTGAAAAATCTGCTGTTAATCTAATTTTTTTTAAATAGGTTACTTGATGCTTTTGCCTCACAGCTCTTAAAATTATTTCCTTCATCTTGACTTTAGATAACCTGATGACTATATGCCTAGGTGATAATCTTTTTGCGATGAATTTCACGGGTGTTCTTTGAGCTTCTTGTATTTGAATTTCTAGATTTCCAACAAGATCAGGGAAGTTTTTCTTGATTGTTTCCTCAAATAAGTTTTCCAAACTTTTAGATTTCTCTTCTTCCTCAGGAACACCAATTGTTCTTATGTTTGGTCACTTAACATAAGCCAAATTTCTTGGAGGCTTTATTCATTTTTAAAATTCTTTTTCGTTTATCTTTTTCAGATTGGGTTAATTTGAAAGCCTTGTCTTTGAGTTCTGAAGTTCTTTCTTCTACTTGTTTTATTCCATTGTTAAAATTTTCAATGTATTTTGCATTTCTCTAAGTGTGTCTTTCATTTCCAGAGTTTTCATTGTCTTTTCTCTATGATATCTATTTCTCTGGATACTTTTTCATCCACATCCATTTTTTAAATTTCTTTAAGTTGGTTTTTACCTTTCCCTGGTACCTCTTTGAGTAGCTTAAAAATTAACCTTCTGAATTCTTTATCTGACAGTTCAGAAACTTCTCCTTGGTTTGGATTTATTCCTTGGTTTGGATCACAAAGATCCGAAGCGTGATCTTTGGGGGTGCTATAAATCTTGTTTTTGCATATTGCCAGAATTCCTTTTCTGGTGCCTTCTCATATGAGTAGACTTTCAGTGAAAAGATATGGAACTCAAGGGCTGCTGTTCAGATTATTTTGTCTCATGGGGTGATCCCCTGAGGTGGTGCTCCCCTCCCCTAGGGATGGCACTTCCTGAGAGCCACACTGCAGTGATTGTTATTGCTCTTCTGGGTCTAGTTACCAAGCAGGCATACCAGGTTCTGGGCTGACACTGGGGAATGTCTGCAAAGAATCCTGTGATGTGATCCATCTTAAGATCTCTCAGCCATGGACCAGCATCTACTCCAGTGGAGGTGACAGGAGTAAAGTGGGATCTGTGGGAACCCTTGATTGTAGTTTTGTTTAGCGTGCTGGTTTCCTTGAATGTTTGTTATGCTATTAGTGAAGTTGTCACATGGACATACTCAAGACCACTGGTTAGCCAGGGTGTTACAGGCAGTGGAATTAGCTATTGTTTTCTCCTTTGGATCATGGTTGTTCTGTTCTGAGTTGCTGTAATGACTTCAGTTGATTGGTCTCCAGCCAGGAGGTGGTGTTTTCAAGAGAGCACAAGCTGTGGTAGTAGGAGGGAGATATAAGTTTGCTCTACATTGGCCAGGATAAGTAGTCACATTTCTCAGGCAATGGGCAGACCCATAGAGCTCCCAAGAGTTTGTCATTTGTCTTCAGCTACCAGGCAGATAGAGAAAAAACATCCAGTTGGGGCAGGGTTAGGCAGGTCTTAGCTCAGACCATCCTTGGGCAAGGTTTGCTGTGGTCACTGTGGGGGGTGGGAAATGGTTCTCAGGCCAATGGAGCTATGTCCCCAGGTGGATTATGGCTGCCTTTGCTGCATCATATAGGTCACCAGGGAAGTGGGGGAAAACCAGCAGTGACAGGCCTTAGCCAGCTCCCATGCAACCAGTAAAGCCAGTCTCACTCCTGCGATGCCCCACCAATAGCACTGAGTTTATATCCAGGCAGCTGGTGAGCAAGGCTGAGATCTTGCATCAGGCTACAAGCCTCCCCACTGAGAAAGCAGCACAACCCACCTGCCATGCTGTGGGCTGTGGTTTCTGTGTTGGTATCTGTACTTCCCATTCACCCCCCACCCCCTAGATTCTGCTCAGGAAAATTTGTGTTCAGTCAAAATTATTACAAAGTTTAGCTATAGCTTTCTTAATCCTATGGCCCCTCCCCAATTCTGCTGGCTGCTTTCCCCATAGACCCCTGTGAGATAAAGCCAGGAATGGCTTCCCTGGACTCAAGCTGGGAACTGAGAGTGCCTACAGGGCTTTTTTCTACTTTTTCTACTTTTATATTTCTCTCAGCTCTCTAAATTCATTTCAGCTCTAGGTAGGGTTAAATCCTTCTCCAATAATCTGGATTTTCAGGCTCCCCAGTGGGGATGTGTGTTTGAAGGCGGGCTCTTCCCCACTTACACTTTAAGAACTCACAGTTTTTCAGCTGTCTCATGGAGTCTGTAGTGGCAAGCCACTTCTTTCAAAGGGTCTGTGAATTCTTTTAGTTTTCCTACTACGTTCCTGCAGTGGTTCTTGGGGCAAAAGTTCACCGTGTGAGTCTCCACATGCTCTTCTGTCTGTACAAGTGGGAGCCGCACATTAGTCCTGTCTCCTTGATACCATTTTTTCGATCTGAACAATTATGTGCCAACAAATTAGATGACCTAGATGAAATGGACAAATTTCTAGAAAAACATAAATTAACAAAACTGACTCAAGAGAGAATATAAATCTGAATAGACCTATAATAAGTAAAGATATTTAATTAGTAATCACAAACTTTGCACAAAGTAATGCACAGAGATGACTCCAGTGATAAATTCTACCAAAATGTTTAAAGAACGTTACTCCCTCATACACTCTCTCAAAAAATAGAAGAGGATGGAACACTGTCTAATTTATACTATGAAATTGATATTACTCTAATACCAAAACCACACAAAGATATCACAAGAAAACTATGGACTAATATATTTTATGACATAGAGACAAAAATCCTCTGGAAAATACTAGTAAATTGAGTCTAGCAATATATAACAAGGATTATTCACCAATATCAAGTGAGATTTATTCCAGAAATGCAAACTTTGTTCAACATACAAAAATTAATCAATGAGATATACCATATTAATAGAATAAAAGACAAAAACGACAAGATCATTTCAATTGACATTATGATGGTTAATTTTATATGTCAGCTGGAATGGACAATGAAGTACCCAGACTAAGCATTATTTCTTGGTGCATCTGTGAGGGTGTTTCCTGATGAAATTAACATTTGATTTGGAGGGCTCAGTAAAGTACATTGTTCTCCTAAATGTGGTTGGGTATCATTCAATCCATTGAGGGTCTAAATAGAACAAAAGGCAGAAGAAGTAAGAATTGGCCTCCTTTTTTCGTGCATCACTGCTTCATCTGGGACATCTCACATCATCTTCTCCTGCCCTTGGACCAGGAGTTACATAATCAACTCCTGGTTCTCAGGCTTTGGCCTTGGACTAAATTACACCAATGGCTTTCCTGGGTCTGCAGGTTGTAGATAGAAGACCATGTGAGTTCTCAACCTCTATAATCTTGGGAGCCAATTCCTTACTATAGATAGATAGATGATAGATAGATAAATAGATGGATAGATAGATAGATAATATGGATATAGTGTGATACTAGCATAGGGGTACATACATACAATGTGGTACCAGCATATATATATTTGATGCTCTCAAGTATACATTGTTGCACTAGGATAAGGGTAGACATATAGATCTGAAAGTCCATAAATAAACCTCTGTTTCATACTATATGCAAAAGCCAACTCAATATGAATCAAAAACCTAAATGTAAAAGATAAAATTATAAAACTTTCAGGAGAAAACATTGGGGAAAACCCTGAACTTGGATAAGACAATGATTTATTAAAAGTGACACTAAAAGCATAAGCACACTTCCACCACAAAAAGATAATCTGTACTTCATCAAAATTAAAACTCTTGTGCTCCAAAGGACACTTTTTTAAAATAGCTTTAGGAGTAAAAGTGGTTTCTGGTTACATGGATGAATTGCATGGTGGCGAAGTCTGGGATTTTAGTGCATCCATCACCCAAATAGTGTACATTGTACCCAATAGGTAGTTTTTCATCATTTGCCTCCCAGCTTCCCCTCTTCTGAATCTCAAATATTTATTATACCACTCTGTATGCCTTTGCACACCCATAACTTACCTCCCACTTCTAAGTGAAAACATGTGGTATTTGGTTTTTGATTCCTGAGTTATCTCACTTAGGATAATGGACTCCAGTTCCATCCAAGTTACTGCAAAAGAAATTATTTTATAAATTTTTATAGCTGAGAAGTATTCCATTGTGTGTGTGTATATATATACACACATATATATCACATTTTCCTTAACCACTTATTAGTCGTTGGGCACTTAGGTTGGTTTCATATGTTTGCAATTGGGAATTGTGTTGTGATAAACATATGCATGCAGGTATCTTTTTAATAGAGTGACTTATTTTCCTTTGGGTAGATACCCAGTAGTGAAATTGCTGGGTTGCATGGTAGATCTATTTTAGTTTTCTCAGAAATATTCATACTGTTTTGCATAGAGGCTGTACTAATTTACATTCTCACCAAAAGTATATAAGCGTTCCCTTTTCAGCACATCCACGCCAACATCTATGTTTTTTTTACTTTTTAATAATAGCCACTTTGGCTGTGGTAAGGTGGTATCTCATTGTGGTTTTAATTTGCATTTCCCTGATGATTAGTGATGTTGAACATTTTCTGATATGTTTGTTAGCCATGTGTGTATCTTCTTTTGAGAAATGTCTATTTGTGTCATTTGCCACTTTTTAATGATTTTTTTTTCTTGCTGATATGTTTGAGTTCCTTGTAGACTCTGGATATTAGTCCGTTGTCAGATGCATAATTTATAAACATTTTCTCCCATTCCATAAGCTGCTGATCTAATCTGATAATTATTTCTTTCACTATGCAGAGCCTTTTTACTTTAATTAGTTCCCATTTATTTGTTTTTGTTTTGCTGCATTTGCTTTTAGGGTCTTAGTCATTAAATCATTTGCCTAAGCCAATGTCCAGAAATGTTTTTCAAGGTTTTCTTATAGAATTTTTAGGTTTTAAGACTTAAAGTCTTTAATTCATCTTAAGTTAATTTTGGTATATGGTGAGAGATGGGGATAGTTTCATTTCTCCAATGTGGCTCTCCAATTTTCCCAGTACCATTTGAATAGGAAATCTTTTCCCCAATTTATGTTTCTGTATTGCTTTTTCCAAGATCAGTTGGTTGTAACTATTTGGCTTTATTTATGTGTTCTCTATTCTGCTCCATTGGCCTAGTTATCTGCCTTTATACCAGTACCATGCTGTTTGGGTTACTGTAGCCTTGTAGTATAATTTGAAGTGGGCTAATGCAATGTCTCCAGATTTGTTCTTTTTGCACAGGATTGCTTTCCCTATTTGGACTCTTTTTTGGTTCCATGTGAAACTTAGGATTGCTTTTTCTAATTCTGTGAAAAATGATGTTAGCATTATGATAGGAATTGCATTGAATCTATAGATGCTTTGGGCAGTGTGGTCATTTTCACAATATTGATTTTTCCAATCCATGTATTTGTGTTATCTATGATTTCTTCAGCAGTGTTTTGTAGTTCTCTTGGTAGAGATCTTTCACCTCCTTCATTAAGTATATTCCTGGGTATTTTATTTTGTTTTGTTTTTGTAGCTATTGTATAAAGGATTGAGTTCTTGATTTCATTCTCTGCTTGATCATTGTTGGTGTGTAGCAGTGGTACTAATTCACAAACATATTAATCTTGTAACTTGAGACTTTACTAATTCATTTTTCAGACCTAGGAGTCTTTTAGAGGAGTATTTAGGGTTTTCTAGATGTAAGATAATATCATCAGCAAACAGAGATAATTTGACTTCCTATTTTCCAATTGGGGTGTCCTTTATTTCTTGGCCTTGCCTGAATGCTTTGGCTAGGACTCCCCAAAGGACACTATTAAGAAAGTAAAAAGAAAACATACAGAAGAGCTCGCAGCGCGAGTGACACAGAAGACCGGTGATTTCTGCATTATCAACTGAGGTACTGGGTTCATCTCACTGGGGAGTGCCGGACAATCGGTGCTGGTCAGCTGTTGCAGCCCGACCAGCGAGAGCTGAAGCAAGGCGAGGCATCGCCTCACCTGGGAAGTGCAAGGGGGATGGGAATCCCTTTTCCTAGCCAGGGGAACTGAGACACACAACACCTGGAAAATCGGGTAACTCCCACCCCAATACTGTGCTTTAAGCAAAAGGGCACACCAGGATATTATATCCCACACCTGGCCAGGAGGGTCCCACACCCACAGAGCCTTCCTCATTGCTAGCACAGCAGTCTGCGATCTTGCGGCAAGGCAGCAGCAAGGCTGGGGGAGGGGCGCCCGCCATTGCTGAGGCTTAAGTAGGTAAACAAAGCCCTGGGAAGATCGAACTGGGTGGAGCTCACAGTAGCTCAAGGAGGCCTGCCAGTCTCTGTAGACTCCACCTCTGGGGACAGGGCACAGCTAAACAACAACAACAACAACAACAACAAAAAAGCAACAGAAACCTCTGCAGACGCAAGCAACTCTGTCTAACAGCTTTGAAGAGAGCAGTGAATCTCCCAACGCGGAGGTTGAGATCTGAGAAGGGACAGACTGCTGCTCAAGTGGGTCTCTGACCCCTGAGTAGCCTAACTGGGAGACATCCTCCACTAAGGGGCATACCGACACCCCACACCTCACACGGTGGAGTACACCCCTGAGAGGAAGCTTCCAAAGCAAGAATCAGACAGGTACACTCACTGTTCAGCAGTATTCTATTTTCTGCAGCCTCTGCTGCTGACACCCAGGCAAACAGGGTCTGGAGTGGACCTCAAGCAATCTCCAACAGACCTACAGCTGAGGGTCCTGACTGTTAGAAGGAAAACTAACAAACAGGAAGGACACCCACACCAAAACCCCACCAGTACGTCACCATCATCAAAGACCAGAGGCAGATAAAACCACAAAGATGGGGAAAAAGCAGGGCAGAAAAGCTGGAAATTCAAAAAATAAGAGCGCATCTCCCCCTCCAAAGGAATGCAGCTCATCGCCAGCAACGGATCAAAGCTGGACGGAGAATGACTTTGACGAGATGAGAGAAGAAGGCTTCAGTCCATCAAACTTCTCAGAGCTAAAGGAGGAATTACATACCCAGTGCAAAGAAACTAAAAATCTTGAAAAAAGAGTGGAAGAATTGATAACCAGAATAATTAATGCAGAGAAGGCCATAAACAAACAGAGATGAAAACCATGACACGAGAAATACGTGACAAATGCACAAGCTTCAGTAACTGACTCGATCAAGTGGAAGAAAGGGTATCAGTGACTGAAGATCAAATGAATGAAATGAAGTGAGAAGGAAACTTTAGAGAAAAAGGAGTAACAAGAAACGAACAAAACCTCCAAGAAATATGGGACTATGTGAACAGGCCAAATCAACGTCTGATTGGTGTACATGAAAGTGATGGGGAGAATGGAACCAAGTTGGAAAACACTCCAGGATATTATCCAGGAGAACTTCCCCAACCTAGCAAGGAAGGCCAACACTCAAATTCAGGAAATACAGAGAATACCACAAAGATACTCCTTGAGAAGAGCAACTCCAAGACACGTAAATGTCAGATTCACCAAAGTTGAAACGAAAGAAAAATGTTAAGGGCAGCCAGAGAGAAAGGTCGGGTTACCCACAAAGGGAAGCCCATCAGACTAACAGCGGATCTCTCAGCAGAAACTCTACAAGACAGAAGAGACTGGGGGCCAATATTCAACATTCTTAAAGAAAAGAATTTTAAACCCAGAATTTCATATCCAGCCAAACTAAGTTTCATAAGTGAAGGAGAAATAAAATCCTTTACAGATAAGCAAATGTTTAGAGATTTTGTCACCACCAGGCCTGCCTTACAAGAGACCCTGAAGGAAGCACTAAATATGGAAAGGAACAACCGGTACCAGCCATTGCAAAAACATGCCAAAATGTAAAGACCATCGAGGCTAGGAAGAAACTGCATCAACTAACGAGCAAAATAACCGGCTAATATCATAACGGCAGGATCAAGTTCACACATAACAATATTAACCTTAAATGTAAATGGACTAAATGTTCCAATTAAAAGACACAGACTGGCAAATTTGATAAAGAGTCAAGACCCATCAGTCTGCTGTATTCAGGAGACCCATCTCACACGCAGAGACATATATAGGCTCAAAATAAAGGGATGGAGGAAGATCTACCAAGCAAATGGAGAACAAAAGAAGCAGGGGTTGCAATACCAGTCTCTGATAAAACAGACTTTAAATCATCAAAGATCAAAAGAGAAAAAGAAGGCCATTACATAATGGTAAAGGGATCAATTCAACAGGAAGAGCTAACTATCCTAAATATATATGCACCCAATACAGGAGAACCCAGATTCATAAAGCAAGTCCTTAGAGACTTACAAAGAGACTTAGACTCCCATACAATAATAATGGGAGACTTCAACACCCCACTGTCAACATTAGACAGATCAACGAGACAGAAAGTTAACAAGGATATCCAGGAATTGAACTCATCTCTGCAGCAGGCAGACCTAATAGACATCTACAGAACTCTCCACCCCAAATCAACAGAATATACATTCTTCTCAGTACCACACCACACTTATTCCAAAACTGACCACATAATTGGAAGTAAAGCACTCCTCAGCAAATGTACAAGAACAGAAATTATAACAAACTGTCTCTCAGACCACAGTGCAATCAAACTAGAACTCAGGACTAAGAAACTCAATCAAAACCGCTCAACTACATGGAAACTGAACAACCTGCTCTTGAATGACTACTGGGTATACAACCAAATGAAGGCAGAAATAAAGATGTTCTTTGAAACCAATGAGAACAAAGATACAACATACCAGAATCTCTGGGACACATTTAAAGCAGTGTGTAGAGGGAAATTTATAGCACTAAATGCACACAAGAGAAAGCTGGAAAGATCTAAAATGGACACTCTAACATCACAATTAAAAGAACTAGAGAAGCAAGAGCAAACACATTCAAAAGCTAGCAGAAGGCAAGAAATAACTAAGATCAGAGCAGAACTGAAGGAGATAGAGACACAAAAAACCCTCCAAAAAATCAATGAATCCAGGAGTTGGTTTTTTGAAAAGATCAACAAAATTGACAGACCGCTAGCAAGATTAATAAAGAAGAAAAGAGAGAAGAATCGAATAGACGCAATAAAAAATGATAAAGGGGATATCACCACCGACCCCACAGAAATACAAACTACCATCAGAGAATATTATAAACACCTCTATGCAAATAAACTAGAAAATCTAGAAGAAATGGATAATTTCCTGGACACTTACACTCTCCCAAGACTAAACCAGGAAGAAGCTGAATCCCTGAATATACCAATAGCAGGCTCTGAAATTGAGGCAATAATTAATAGCCTACCAACCAAAAAAAAGTCCAGGACCAGATGGATTCACAGCTGAATTCTACCAGAGGTACAAGGAGGAGCTGGTACCATTCCTTCTGAAACTATTCCAATCAATAGAAAAAGAGGGAATCCTCCCTAACTCATTTTATGAGGCCAACATCATCCTGATACCAAAGTCTGGCAGAGACACAACAAACAAAAGAGAATTTTAGACCAATATCCCTGATGAACATCGACGCAATTTCCTCAATAAAATACTGGCAAACCGGATCCAGCAGCACATGAAAAAGCTTATCCACCATGATCAAGTTGGCTTCATCCCTGGGATGCAAGGCTGGTTCAACATTCGCAAATCAATAAACGTAATCCAGCATATAAACAGAACCAAAGACAAAAACCACATGATTATCTCAATAGATGCAGAAAAGGCCTTTGACAAAATTCAACAGTCCTTCATGCTAAAAACTCTCAATAAATTCGGTATTGATGGAACGTATCTCAAAATCATAAGAGCTATTTATGACAAACCCACAGCGAATATCATACTGAATGGGCAAAAACTGGAAAAATTCCCTTTGAAAACTGGCACAAGACAGGGATGCCCTCTCTCACCACTCCTATTCAACATAGTGTTGGAAGTTCTGGCTAGGGCAATCAGGCAAGAGAAAGAAATCAAGGTATTCAGTTAGGAAAAGAAGAAGTCAAATTGTCCCTGTTTGCAGATGACATGATTGTATATTTAGAAAACTCCATTGTCTCAGCCCAAAATCTCCTTAGGCTGATAAGCAACTTCAGCAAAGTCTCAGGATACAAAATTAATGTGCAAAAATCACAAGCATTCTTATACACCAGTAACAGACAAACAGAGAGCCAAATCAGGAATGAACTTCCATTCACAATTGCTTCAAAGAGAATAAAATACCTAGGAATCCAAATTACAAGGGATGTAAAGGACCTCTTCAAGGAGAAGTACAAACCACTGCTCCGTGAAATAAAAGAGGACACAAACAAATGGAAGAACATACCATGCTTATGGATAGGAAGAATCAATATCATGAAAATGGCCATACTGCCCAAGGTGATTTATAGATTCAATGCCATCCCCATCAAGCTACCAATGAGTTTCTTCACAGAATTGGAAAAAACTACTTTAAAGTTCATATGGAACCAAAAAAGAGCACGCATCTCCAAGACAATCCTAAGTCAAAAAAATAAAGCTGGAGGCATCACGCTACCTGACTTCAAACTATACTATAAGGCTACAGTAACCAAAACAGCATGGTACTGGTACCAAAACAGAGATATAGACCAATGGAACAGAACAGAGTCCTCAGAAATTATACCACACATCTACAGCCATCTGATCTTTGATAAACGTGAGAAAAACAAGAAATGGAGAAAGGATTCCCTATTTGATAAATGGTGCTGGGATAATTGGCTAGCCATAAGTAGAAAGCTGAAACTGGATCCTTTCCTTACTCCTTATATGAAAATTAATTCAAGATGGATTAGAGACTTAAATGTTAGACCTAATACCGTAAAAACCCTCGAAGAAAACCTAGGTAACATTCAGGACATAGACATGGGCGAGGACTTCATGTCTAAAACACCAAAAGCAATGGCAACAAAAGCCAAAATTGACAAATGGGATCTAATTAAACTAAAGAGCTTCTGCACAGCAAAAGAAACTACCATCAGAGTGAACAGGCAACCTACAGAATGGGAGAAAACTTTTGCAATCTACTCATCAGACAAAAGTCTAATATCCAGAACCTAGAAAGAGCTCAAACAAATTTACAAGAAAAAAACAAACAACCCCATCAAAAAGTGGGCAAAGGATATGAATAGACATTTCTCAAAAGAGGACATTCATACAGCCAACAGACATATGAAAAAATGCTCATCATCACTGGCCATCAGAGAAATGCAAATCAAAACCACAATGAGATACCATCTCACACCAGTTAGAATGGCAATCATTAAAAAGTCAGGAAACAACAGGTGCTGGAGAGGATGTGGAGAAATAGGAACACTTTTACACTGTTGGTGGGATTGTAAACTAGTTCAACCATTATGGAAAACAGTATGGCGATTCCTCAAGGATCTAGAACTAGAAGTACCATATGACCCAGCCATCCCATTACTGGGTATATACCCAAAGGATTATAAATCATGCTGCTATAAAGACACATGCCCATGTGTGTTTATTACGGCACTATTCACAATAGCAAAGACTTGGAATCAACCCAAATGTCCATCAGAGACAGACTGGATTAAGAAAATGTGGCACATATACACCATGGAATACTATGCAGCCATAAAAAAGGATGAGTTTGTGTCCTTTGTAGGGACATGGATGCAGCTGGAAACCATCATTCTCAGCAAACTATCGCAAGAACAGAAAACCAAACACTGCATGGTCTCACTCATAGGTGGGAACTGAACAATGAGATCACTTGGACTCGGGAAGGGGAACATCACACACTGGGGCCTATCACGGGGAGGGGGGAGGGGGGAGGGATTGCACTGGGAGTTATACCTGATGTAAATGACGAGTTGATGCGTGCTGACAAGTTGATGGGTGTAGTACACTAACATGGCACAAGTATACATATGTAACAAACCTGCACGTTATGCACATGTACCCTAGAACTTAAAGTATAATTTAAAAAAAAAAAGAAAACATACAGAAAGGAATAAAATACGTGCAAATCATGTGTCCAATATAGGTCTGATTTATACTTAAAGAATTCTTTTGACTAAACATTAAAAAGACACCCCCATTTTTCAAATCAGCAAAGTATTTAAATAAATTTTCCCCGAAGAAAATATATAAATCATCAATAAGCACATGAAACTATGCTCAACATCACTGGTCATTAGGGAAAGGCAAATAAAACTAACAATAAGATACCACTTTACACCCACTAGGATGGCTATAACCAAGAAAACAAATAATAACAAGTGTGTTGCTGAGGATGTAGAGTTTTAAAACCTTTATACATTCCTGATGAAAGTGTAAAATGATGCATCCTTGTAGAAGACAGTTTGGCACTTCCTTAAAACTTTAAACAGAGTTGACATGCAATCCAGCAATTCAACTGGAGGTATCTACCCATGAGAATTGAAAACATAATGTTTACACAAAAACAGGTACTCAAATGTTAATGGTGTTGGGGCTCAATGTTTCCTTTACATTAGTCAAAGGTGAATTTTGACTCTTGCAAAGAAAGAACCCTAATAAAAACACTATATATAGTGCTAATATAATAACACCCAGTTTGAATACATGTGCCTTTCCCTAAATGCTCTATTCTCACAGAGTAGACTCATTGATATTTATCATATTAGTTGGCGTCATAATTATTAACATATATAATTATGTTTGTTAAACAACTAATCAAAGGTCAAACAACTACTACATTTCAGAGGCAGAAATCCCACACAACCATTCAGCTCCAAGATTGATTCTACAGTTCACTTTGAAGAGGGTGAGGCTGTGGTCAGGAATAAGGGAGAGTGAGAGAGCACATTCTGAGCAAAGGATGAAGCTGTAAAAGCCAAGCCCTATCCACAAGGCCTAGAGTCCTTTACTGTTATATGAAGCCTCAGAACCGATATGAGCTTCTTCAGATGTGATATTTCTGCTACTTAGATTAAGAATTAGTATTGTACACATTATTGTACATCAATGTACAATGTACATCATATTATTGTCCACTCATGCTCATAGCAGCATTATTCCCAATAGCCAAAAGGTGGAAACAACTCAACTATCCCTCAGATAAATGGATAAACAAAATGTTTTATATAATGTTTTATGTGTGTGTGTCTAATGAAATGTTATTCAGCCAAAAGAATGGCATTCTAATATATGCTACATGTATTAGATGAGCCTTGGAAACATTATGCTAAGTGAAATAACACATATGAAAAGAATAAATATTGTATGATGTCACTTATATGAGGTAGATAGAATACTAAAATTCATACAGACAGAAAGTAGAATAGTGGTTACTAGGGGCTGGGAAAAGGAGGTAATGTTGGACCCAGCAGTGGAGCAGGATCCCCAGCACTGAAGGCCACACAGTGTCCTACACCCCAGAGAACAGGCAATTTAACCCACTGGGAGGCTGTTCCTAAAACAAAGGGAAGATAGCATATACTCCCTAGAGTTTAAAAGCTGCCTGCCTGGGTCGATTGCCAATGACTGCAACCTCACCCCACCAGCAGCAGGGCTGCTCTACACTGACATGCATTCTGAGGACACGTTCTCCCCCAGGCCCACCCAGGCTGGAACTGCTTCCCAAGTACTCAAAAACACCCTTTGAGAGCCTGGGATCATCCCACCTCATCCACCATTGTTGTTATCCATGCATTTCTCCTTGGGGCTTGAGGATGGGCCCACCCGCCTGCCACTACCACCACTGCCAGCAGTCATCCACACACACCACTTGGGGCCTGGACTGACCTGCTCAGCCCATTTCAGCCAGCACTAAAACCAGCATGTTCTGCCTGGGAGCCCAAGGGTTGTTCTACCATCTGTACTGCCATCTCCCACACCATACATGCTACCCAGAGGCCCAAGCATTCATCCATTTTCCCAGTCCATCACTGGCACTGCCAGCACCTGAGAGAGAGCCTGGAGGCCCAGGAATCAGTATACCTGGACTTCCTAACACCAGTGCCCACAAATGTCATCCAGGCCCCCAAGGACACACATGCTCAGCCCACTGCTGCCACCACTGGGTTCTGGAGAGAGGCCCATCTGTTGTCCTCATCCCAATAAAGCCTCACCACAGCCTCCACTAACAACTGCAGCCTAAGCCTCTGAAGAAATCACAGACACCACTAAGGCCATTTAGGGCCAAAGAAATTATACAAAGATGACACTGCTGCACACACCCAGAATCAAAGTTAAGGGGCCTACCCAACCAACACTGTAGATGCATTTTCAGGAAAAAAGATTTCCCATGTAAAAGTTAATCCAGAAAAATGGAAGAAGTAGCCATTACATGACAGGAGCAGTCAGATATCAATGTAAAGAAACATAAAACATAAACATTACAGAAACAAGAAACATGAACATTACAGATATTAATGTAAAAACACAAGAAATACGAAAAAGTAAGGGAATATAAAACCTCCAAAAGAAAACAATAATTCTCCAGCAACAGATTCTAAGGAAACCAAAATGCATGAAATGCCTGAAAAAGAATTTGAAGTGATAATATCAAAGGAGCTCCATGAGATACAAGAGAACACAGACAAACATTACAACAATGTACAACAAAATCAGAAAAAAAAAATGCTTTCAGTTATGAGTGAGAAATTCACCAAAGACATCATTTAAAGAGAACCAAACAAATCCTGAAACTGAAGAATGTAATTGATAATAGACTAGATGAAATGAAAAAACGAATTTCAGAACTTGAAGACAAGTCTTTTGAAATAACTCAGAAAAATAGAAAAAAAATGAAGAACACTTATGTGACAAATGAGATACCAGAAAGAAACCCAAATTTTTAATTATGGGTATTCCAGAAGTTGAAGAAAAGCCCAAAGGCATAGAAAATCTATGTAACAAAATGATAGCTAAGAATGTCATAAGTCTAGCAAGAGATTTAGACATCTAAATACAGAAAACTCAGATTCCTAAGTAGATACAATCTAAAAAGGTCTCTCCATAGTACATTACATGAAAACTGTCAAAAGTCAAAGACAAAGAAAGAATTCTAAGAACAGCAAGATGAGGATTCCCATAAATGTGACTAGACATTCAGTAACTAACAGCACTAAAGTGACTAAGATCTAGTCACATATAAGGGAACCCCTCATCAGAATAACAGATTTCTCAGCAGAAATCTTACAGGCCAGAAGAGAATGGGATGAAATATTCAAAATACTAAAAGAAATAAATCTGCTAGCCAAAAATGTTATACCCAGCATAATTATCCTTTATAAATGAAGGATAAATAAAGTATTTCCCAGACAAGCAAAAACTGAGGGAATTTATCACCACTAGACCAGTTGCACAAGAAATGCCTAAGAAAAGCATACCCTTGGAAGGGAAAAAACAATATCTATCACTACAAAAGCACACAAAAGTATAAAACTTACTGGTAAAACAAACTGACAAATGAGGAGGAGAAAGAACTCAAATGTTAATACTACAGAAAAACACAAAACTATAGTGACAATAAGAAAGAAATAACAAAGGATATACAAAACCAGAAAGCAATTACCAAAATGACAAAATGACAGGAATAAGAGTTCCCTCACATGTCAATAATAACCTTGAATGCAAATAGATGAAATATTCTACTTAAAAGATATACAATGGGGTGGCTGGCAAGATAGCCGAATAGGAACAACTCTGGTCTGCAGCTCCCAGAGAGATCAAGGCAGAAGGCAGGTGATTTCTGCATTTCCAATTGAGGTAGCTGGCTCATCTCACTGGGACTGGTTAGACAGTGGGCACAGTCCACAGAGGGCAAGCCAAAGAAGGGTGGGGCGTCGCCTCACCCGGGAAGTGCAAGGGATTGGGGAACTCCCTCCCATAGTGAAGGGAAGTCTTGAGGGACTGTGCTGTGAGGAATGGTGCATTACAGCCTAGATACTATGCCTTTCCCACAGTCTTTGCAACACACAGCCCAGGAGATTCCCTTGGGTGCCTACACCAGCAGTGCCCTGGATTTCAAGCACAAAACTGGGTGGCCATTTGGTCAGACACTGAGCTAGCTGCAGGAATTTTTTTTCTACCCCAGTGGTGCCAGGAACACAAGCAAGACAGAACCATTCCTTCCCCTGGAAAGGGGACAGAAGCCAGGGAGACAATTAGTCTAACTCAGTGGATCCCACTACCACGGAGCCCAGAAAGCTAAGATCCACTGGCTTGAAATTCTCACTGCCTAGAAGAAAACCAAGGCAATACCATTCAGGACATAGGCATGGGCAAGGACTTCATGTGTAAAACACCAAAAGCAATGGCAACAAAAGCCAAAATTGACAAATGGGATCTAACTAAACTAAAGAGCTTCTGCACAGCAAAACAAACTACCATCAGAGGGAACAGGCAGCCTACAGAATGGGAGAAAATTTTTGCTATCTACTCATCTGACAAAAGGCTAATATTCAGAACCTACAAAGAACTCAAATTTACAAGAAAAAAAGAGAAAACCCCATCAAAAAGTGGGAAAAGGATATGAACAGACACTTCTCAAAAGAAGACATTTATGCAGCCAACAGACACATGATAAAATGCTCATCATCACCAGCCATCAGACAAATGCAAATCAAAACCACAATGAGATACCGTCTCACACCAGTTAGAATGGTGATCATTAAAAAGTCAGAAAACAACATGTGCTGGAGAGGATGTGGAGAAATAGGAACACTTTTACACTGTTGGTGGGAGTGTACACTAGTTCAATCATTGTGGAAGACACAGTGGCGAGTCCTCAAGGATCTAGAACTAGAAATACCATCTGATCCAGCCATCCCATTACTGGGTATATACCCAAAGGATTATAAATCATGCTGCTATAAAGACACATGCCCATGTGTGTTTATTACGGCACTATTCACAATAGCAAAGACTTGGAACCAACCCAAATGTCCATCAATGACAGACTGGATTAAGAAATTGTGGCACATATACACCATGGAATACTAGGCAGCCATAAAAAAGGATGAGTTTGTGTCCTTTGTAGGGACATGGATGCAGCTGGAAACCATCATTCTCAGCAAACTATCACAAGGACAGAAAACCAAACCCCGCATGTTCTCACTTGTAGGTGTGAATTGAACAATGAGATCACTTGGACACAGGAAGGGGAACATTACACACACTGGGGCCTCTCGTGGGGTGGGGGGAAGTGGGAGGGATAGCATTAGGAGATATACCTAATGTAAATGACAAGTTAATGGGTGCAGCACACCAACATAGCACATATATACATATGTAACAAACCTGCACATTGTGCACATGTACCCTAGAACATAAACTGTATTAAAAAAAGAAAAGAAAAGAAATTCTCACTGCCAGCACAACAGTCTGAAGTCAAACTGAGATGCTAGAGCTTGGTGTGGGGAGGGGCAGCCACCATTACTGAGGCTTGAGTATGCAATTTTCCCCTCACAGTGTAAACTCGGACTGGTTGGAGCCCACCGCAGCACCACAAAGCTGCTGTAGTCAGACTGCCCCTCAAGATTCCTCCTGTCTGGGCAGGGCATCTCTGAAAGAAAGGAAGCCGCGCAGTCAGGGGCTTATAGATAAAACTCTCATCTCCCTGGGACAGAACACCTGGGGGAAGGGGCAGCTGTGGGCGCAGCTTCAGCAGACCTAAATGTTCCTGCCTGCCAGTTCTGAAGAGAGCAGAAGATCTCCCAGCACTGCACTCGAGCTCTGCTAAGAAACAGACTGCCTCCTCAAGTGGGTACGTGACCCCTCTACCATATTGCATAGAGTAATTTATAAATGCAATGCTATCCCCATCAAGCTACCATTTACTTTCTTCACAGAATTAGGAAAAAACTACTTTAAATTTCATTTTGGAACCAAAAAAGAGCCCTTGTAGCCAAGACGATCCTAAGCAAAAAACAAAGCTAGAGGCATCATGCTACCTGACTTCAAACTATACTACAAGGCTGTAGTACCAAAACAGATATATAGACCAATGGAACAGAACAGAAGCCTCAGAAATAATGTCACACATCTACAACCATCTGATCTTTGACAAACCTGACAAAAATAAGCAATGGGGAAAGGATTCCCTATTTAATAAATGGTGTTGGGAAAACTCACTAGCCATATGCAGAAAACTGAAACTAGATCTCTTCCTTACACCATATACCAAAATTAACTCAAGATGGATTAAAGACTTAAACTGTAGGACCTAATACCATAAAAACCCTAAAGAAAACCTAGGCAATACCATTCGGGACATAGGCATGGGCAAAGACTTCACGACTAAAACACGAAAAGCAATGGCAATAAAAGCCAAAATTGACAAATGGGATCTAATTAAACCAAAGAGCTTCTGCACAGCAAAAGAAACTATTATCAGAGTGAACAGGCAACCTACAGAATGAAAGAAAATTTTTACATTGTAGCCATCTGACAAAGGGCTAATATCCAGAATCTAGGAAGAACTTAAACAAACTTACAAGAAAATAACCCCATCAAAAAGTGGGCAAAGGATATGAACAGACACTTCTCAAAAGAAGACATTTATGCAGCCAACAGACACATGAAAAAATGCTCTTCATCACTGGTCATTAGAGAAATGCAAATCAAAACCACAGTGAGATACCATCTCATGCCAGTTAGAATGGTGATCATTAAAAAGTCAGGAAACAGCAGATGCTGGAGAAGATGTGGAGAAACAGGAATGCTTTTACACTGTTGGTGGGAGAGTAAATTAGTTCAACCATTGCGGAAGACAATGTGGCAATTCCTCAAGGGTCTAAAATCAGAAATACATTTGACCCAGCCATCCCATTACTGGGTATATATCCAAAGGATTACAAATCATGCTGCTATAAAGACACGTGCACACGTATGTTTATTGCAGCACTATTCACAATAGCAAAGACTTGGAACCAACCCAAATGTCCATCAATGACAGACTGGATTAAGAAATTGTGGCACATATACACCATGGAATATTATGCAGCCATAAAAAAGGATGAGTTCATGTCCTTTGCAGGTACATGGATGCAGCTGGAAACCATCATTCTCAGCAGACTATCACAAGAACAGAAAACCAAACACCGCATGTTCTCACTTATAAGTGGGATTTGAACAATGAGAACATATGGACACAGAGAGGGGATAATCACACACCAGGGCCTGCCGGTGGGTGGGGTGAAAGGGGAGGGATAGCATTAGGAGAAATGCCTAATGTAGGTGATGGGTTGATGGGTGCAGCAAACCACCATGGCACGTGCATACCTATGTAACAAACCTGCACGTTGTGCACATGTATTCCAGAACTTAAAGTATAATAATGTTTTTAAAAGTTGGAATGAACAACAGCAACAAAAAAGATAGACACTGGCTGAATAGATTTTTTTTAATGACCCAACTAGATGCTGCCTCTAAGAATCTCATCTCACATGTAAAGACATATAAATTGAACATAAAGGGATGGAAAAAGATATTCCACAAAACAAAAACCCAAAGTGAGCAGGAGTAGTTATGCCTATATCAGATAAAGCAGACTTTAAGTCAAAAACAGTAAAAACAGACAAAGTCATTATATAATGATAAAGGAATCCATTAAGCAAAAGGATATAACAATTTAAAATATATATGCACCCAACGCCCAAGCACCCAGATATATAAAGGAAATATTATTAGATCTAAATGGAGAGATAGGCTCCAAAACTATAATAGTTGGAAACTTCAGCACCCCACTCTCAGCTTTATACAGATTATCTAGACAGAGAATTAACAAAAAACATTTATTTACTTTTTGTAATTTATTTAACTTTCAAGTCCAGGAGTACATGTGCAGGTTTTTTATATAGGTAAACTTGTATCATGGGGGCTTGTGGTACAGATAATTTTATCATCCAGGTATTAAGCCTAGTACCCATTAGTTATTTTTCCTGGTCCTCTCTCCCCTCCTACTTTCCACCCTCTAATAGAACCCAGTGTGTGTCATTCCCTTCTATGTGTTCATGTGTTGTCATCATTTAGCTCCCAATTAAAAGTGAGATCATGTAGTATGTATGGTTTTCTGTTTCTGTATCAGTTTGCTTAGGATAATGGCCTCCAGCTCCATCCATGTTTTTGCAAAGGACATGATCTCACTATTTTTTATGGCTGCATAGTATTCCATGGTGTATATGTACCACAGTTTATCCAGTCTATCATTCATGGGCTTTTAGGTTGATTCCATGTCACAAAGAAATATTTCATTTAAACTGCACATTAGATCAAATGGACCTAACAGACATTTACAGAACATTCTATCCAGCAGCTACAACATATATATTATATTCATCAGATGTGGAACATATATGTCAGACCACAAAACACGTCTCAACAAATTTTTAAAACTGAAATCATATCAAGCATGTTTTCAGACCACAGTGCAATAAAACTAAGAGTCAATAACAAGAGGAACTTTGGAAACTATACAAATACATAGAAATTAAACAACATACTCTTGAATACTCTTGAATGAAGAAATTAGAAAAGAAGTAAAAAATGTCTTGAAACAATTGAAAATAAAAACACAACATACGAAAATCTGTGAGCAATAGCAAAAGCAGTGCTAAGAGACAGATGTGGCTGGCACGGTGGCTCACACCTGTAATTCCAGCAGTTTGGGAGGCTGAGGCGGGTGGCTCACGATGTCAAGAGATTGAGACCATCCTGGCCCACATGGTGAAACCTCATCTCTACTAAAAATACAAAAAATAGCTGGGCATGGTGGTGCATACCAGTAGTCCCAGCTACTCGGGAGGCTGAGGCAGGAGAATCGCTTGAACCCAGGAGGTGGAGGTTGCAGCGACCTGAGATCGCACCACTGAACTCCAGCCTGGCGACAGAGCGAGAATAAAAAAAAAAAGAGAGAGAGAGGTGTATAGCAATACTTGCCTACATCAAAAAAGTAAAAAGTTTTCAAATAAACAATCTAATGAGTCACCTCAAAGAATTAGAAAAGCAAGCACAAACCAAACCCAAAATTAATAAAAGAAATAATAAAGGTCAGAGAAAAACTAAGCAAAACAGAAACTAAAAACTCAATACAAAGGATCAATGAAATTAAGTTTGTTTTTTGAAAAAATAAGCAAAATTGATCAACTACTAGCTAAACTAGCTAAGAGAGAAAAGACCCAAATGAACAAAATCAGAAATAAAAAAGGAGACATACAACTGATACCATAGCAATACAGATTATTATAAACAACTACACACTAACAAACTGAAAACCTAGAGGAAATCAATGTATTTGTGGGCACATAAAATCTACCAACATTAAAACAGGAAAAAAAATAAAAACCTGAACAGACTATTAAGGAGTAATGAGTATGAATCAATAATAAAAAGTCTCCCGACAAGAAAAGCCCAGAACTGAATGGCTTTATTGCTGAATTCTGCAGAACTTTTAAAGAAGAACTAATACCAATTCTCCTCAAGCTATTCCAAAAAATTGAAGAGGAGAGAATTCTTCCTAGTACATTCTACAAGGCCAGCATTACTCTGATGATAAAACCAGAGAAAACACACACACACACACACACAAAAGCTTCTTGATTAACATAGACACAAAAATCCTCATCAAAATATTAGCAAACTGAATCAAGTAAGATTTATCCCACGGATGCAAGGATGGCTTAATATATGTAAATCAGTAAATGAGAGACATCACATCAACAGAATAAAGGACAAAATTTATATAATCATCTCAATAGATGCAGAAAAGACATTTGATAAAAATTTAACATTTCTTCATGATAAAAATCTCAAGAAACTAGGCATGAAAAGAACATACCCCAATACAATAAAAGCCATGTATGACAAACCCACAGCTAACACCATACTGAATGGAGAAAAGCTGAAAACCTTTCCTCTAAGAACTAGAACAAGACAAGGATGTCCACTTTCACTATTCCTATTGAAAATAGTACCAGAATTCTTAATCAGAGCAATCAGGTAAGAGAAAGAAACAAAAGACATCTAAATTGGAAAAGAAAAATCAAATTGTCCCTTTTTGCAGATGACATATTTCATGTTTAAAAAGATTGAAAACCTCCACCAGAAAATGCTTAGAACTGATAAATAAATTCAGTAACGTCAAAGAATACAAAATCAACATATAAAAATTCAGTAGTATTTCTTTCCACTAATAATGAACTAGCTGAAAAAGAAATAAAAAAGGCAATCTCATTTACAATAACACAAAAAAATTAAAATATCTAGAAGTAAATATAACCAAGGAGGTGAAAGAAGGCCACCACAAGGAAAACTACCAAACACAGATGAAAGAAATTGAAGAGAACACAAATGGAAAGATACCCTATATTCATGAATCAGAAGAAATTAATATTGTTAAACTGACCATGATACACAAAGGAATCTACAGATTCAATGCAATCCATATCAAAATACTAGTGACATTTTTCAGAAAAATAGAAAAAAAATTCTAAAATTTGTGGGAAACCAAAAGAGAGCCCAAGTAGCCCAAGCAATCCTGAAAGAGCAAATCTAGGAGGATCACACTATCTGATTTCAAAATATAGTACAAGGCTATAGTAACCAAAGCAGCATAGTACTGGCATAAAAATAGATACAAAGAACATAGATACAAAAAATAGATACAATGGAACAAAATAGAGAAATCAGAAATAAATCCAGGTATTCACAGCCAACTGATATTTGACAATGATACCAAGAACATATATTGGGGAAAGGACACCTTCTTCAGTAAATAGTACTGGTAAACCTGGCTATCCATATGCAGAAGAATTAAACTGGACCCCTAAAATTCCCCATATACAAAAATCAATTCAAGATGGGTTAAAGACAAACATTAGGCCCAAAATTATAAAACTACTTAAAAAAAAACATAGGGAAAACACTTCAAGACATCAGCGTAGGTAACAACATCATGAATAAGACCGTAAAAGCACAGGCAATTATAAAAAAAAAATAGACAAATGGGACTATAATAAACTCAAAAGCTTCTGCACAGCATTGGAAACACTCAACAGATGGAAGACACAACATGTTGAATGGGAGAAAATGTTTGCAAACTATCCATCTGACAAGGGACTAATATCCAGAATATACAAAGAACTCAAACAACTCAAAAGAAATAAAATGCTACTAAAAAGTGGGCAAAGGACATGAATAGACATTTCCCAAAAGGAGACATACAAATGGCCAAAAGGTCTATGAAAAAATTCTCAACATCACTAGTCATCAAGGAAATTCAAGTTAAAACCACAGTGAGTGAGGGACAAAAACTACATATTAAATACAATGCACATAACTCCAGTGACAGGTACACTAAAATTTCAGACTTCACCTCTATAAAACTCATCCATGTAACCAAAAACCACTCATACCCCTAAAGCTATAGCAATTAAAAAAACAAACAAACAAACAAAAAAACAAAACAAAACAAAAAAACACACACACAATGAGATATCATCTCATCCCAGCGGGAATGGCGATTATCAAAAAGACAAAACATGACAAATGCTGGCAAGGGTGCTGAGTAAAGGGAATCCTTATGCACTGTTGGAGGGAATGTAAATTTGTATAGCTATTATGGAAGAGAGCATAGAAATTTCTCAAAAAACTAAAAATCGAACTACCATATGATTCAGCAATCCCATTACTGCATATTTATCCAAGGAATGGAAATCAGTATATCAAAGGGATACCTGCACTCTCTTGTTTATTGCAGTACTATTCACAGTGGCAAATATATGGAATCAACCTAGGTGTCCAACAATGAATAAACATTAAGGAAATGTGGTACATACCACAATGGTATACTATGTGGTCATATAAAGGAACGAGATCCTGTCATTTGCAGCAACATGGATGGAACTGGAGGTCACTATGTTAAGTGAAATAAGCCAGGCACAGAAATATAAATATTGTATATTCTCACTCATATATGGAAGCTAAAAATGTTGATCTTATGGAGGTAGGCAGTGGAAAGATAGATACCAGAGGCTGGGAAGGTTGGCGCAGGGGAGTAAAGAAAGTTTAGTTAATGGATACAAACATACAGTTAGATAAGAAGGAATAAGTTCTAATGTTCGAAGGCAGAGTGGGGTGACTATAGCTAACAACAAAAGAGCTAGAAGAGACGACTTGAAATTTTCCCAACACATAGAAATAATAAATTCTCAAGGTGATGGACACCCTAAATGTGCTGACTTGATCATAATACATTCATTCTGTGCATGTAAAAATATTACATGTACCCCATAAATGCATACAAATATTATTTATCAAAAAAATTTTTTAGAGCATTATCCTTGTCCAGTGTGCCATCTCTTGCTCAGCTTTCCTGTGTGGTACTTCACACTCAGGTCAGCTCTTTTTTCCTGGGGCTAAGAGAAGCTACTGCCAGCTTCCACCTTCATTAGCTTTGCAGGTAGAAATCCCAGCATAAAGACAGGGCCCACAAAAAGTCCTGGAGGGTGTGCTCTATTGGTCAGGTTTGGGATTTGTGAACCAAATACTCAGGCTGTAGGAATGAAATAACCTGATTGACCAACTCAGGTCAACTAGTGGGCTGAGTCATGGACCTACTGCTAGAGCCACAGGGTGAATCTGTACCACCTGAATCGCATGGACTAAGAATGAGGAACCTTCCTCCTGAGAGATACTAGCATACAGTGGAATATGTATAATGTACTTCATTGCCCTGTGTACCTTCCCTCAACCCTCCTTGTTCGATGCAAGCATGAGTATTTAATGCAAGGAGTTTATATTTTCTACTTGAGAACTCTCTCTGGCTGTGGAGCAAGATAGACAGCTTACCAGGGAGGTGGAGTCCACAGGTACAGCTTTCAACTGGTGACGTGAAGTTGTTGAATACTACAACTGCTTCAACTCCTCAAGAGTGACAACCCTGAAGCATGTTCTAGACTCACTCCCAGGGAAGGTAATCCCAGTGAGGGGACCAGTGCAATTGAGCCCCAGGTCTCCACAATGGCAGCCTACTTTTTAGCTCAAGTTTTCTGCTTCACTCCTCCACCCTCCTACCTCAGTTACCTGGAATCACCTCCCAAATAACCTATGGACATTGCAATACCTGTCTGAGGGTCTGATTGTGTGGAAACTCAAATTAAGATAACATAAACATAATGGTTGGTGAATTCATACTGTTTTCTGTTCAGTTCATGTGAAGAAAATTTGTAGGGAATGCTTTGGGTATTGTCTCTTTGTTTTCTTCATAAGACCAAGTATATTTGTCTGGACACATATTTGGTACTAAAAAAAGTATTCTAATAGTTCATTTAAATCTAGAGAAAATATTTATTTATCCAGAAAAATATAGCAAGGCATATGTAGACTTGCTAGTATGCTAGGGCTGCCATAACAAAGTACTACAGACTAGGTGACTGAAGCAACAGAAATGTGTTATCTCATGGTGAAGGCTGGAAGTCAGAGTTCAAGGTGTAAGCAGCGTTGATTTCTTCTGAGACCTTTCTCCCTGGCATGTAGATGGCCATCTTCTTCGTGTGTCTTCACATGGCCTTCCCTCTGTATCTCTTCTGACATGGATGCTAGTCTGCTTGCATTAGAGACCAGTCTAATGACCTTATTTTGACTTAATTACGTCTTTGAAGGCCCTGAAACCAAATACAGTCACTTTCTGAGGGACTGAGGGTTAAGATTTCAACATATAAATTTGGGTGAGATACAATTCAACCCATAACAGTGGATGTCTGTGTTTTCTGTCATTTTTGTCTTTAGAGGCAAAATGCTCTGTGAACAGATGATTTATTTGCCATCCGCCTCTCTACAGATGAGAACAATAGGGACTACAGAATAGTGTGCTTTTTTAAAACTCAAGGTTCAGCATTGCTGAGTGGGCCTAGATGCCTCTCCCAAAATAAATAAGGGGAAGAAATTTTGAAAACAAGGAAGAACTATAACAGAAAGAAATCTGTGATCCTCCTGAGTAACATAACCAGGTTCTTGACAAACAGTCCTCCCACAGTACGAACAATGAAAGGCATTCTGATCTGATTTTGAATCTCCAAAAGAAACATCAGTCTTCAGCTCTGGTAGTCTTCACCTCATCACCACTGTAGATTTGATATGACAGACTCACTTTGTATCTCAAGATTGCATTATGCATTTATTTCTCCATGAATTAAATAAGGACACTTGGGGGCCAGTGAACAATGCTAGGCTCTCTTTATTCTGCAGATGGATAGGGAAAATGATGATTGGCTCCAAATGATTAGAGAGTGTGATGATAGTATGATTTATGACCAGCAGTCCCAATGTGGTTATTATTCAGTGTTATGAATAAACTGAGAAAGATGTTCTCTTATGCCACATCACAAGCCAGTGTCATCTGAACAGCTTGGTGATGTCATGACCCAAGAATCAAGGAAGTATTTCATTGAGGAGATGGGTGGAATGTGAAGACATGAATGCAGTGATTAAAGAGGCAATGAAAATTGCTTATTTCTGCCTAACGAATGACTTGTCAGCTACAGAAACCATCTCCACTCAACTCTGCACCTTTTTGTATTTTGACACAACAGTTCCATCTTTCCTTACCACTGGAATTTTTGGCTCTTTTGGGCCTCCTTCCTACACATATTTCATGACTCAGAGAGCATGCTAAAATACAGATAGAGATTTCTTGGTTCAGGAAACCAAGCCAAGTTCATTTGCTTCTTGATGCTTGTCACCAGGCCACAGGGTCTTTTAAAGAAATTTTTTTAATACAACTTTCTCTAGGCTCCTGATCTTTCAGAACCATGGCAATCTGGGGCCTGTTTCCTATTCCCCACATGCACTTTCAATTGTGGCCTTTCTCCAATAAATTTCCAGATGTTGTTGCTTATTCATTTTATTTTCAGCACATTTTATCCTTTCCTGAACTCCCACATAATCTTCTTCCATGCCACCCTTTCTTCCCATACCACTCCCTCAACGAGGCAAATTCCTAAACTCTGCTGCAATTACACCAAATTTAATTGGCTCTTCCATACCCCAGCTGACTGTGTCCTGACTCTTAAGACGAAAGAGATGATTGGACTTCAGGAGGAGCCTTTTCAGAATGAACTTCCAGCTGATGGCCAGATGCTGTTGAGGTCTGGGCTGCCTATTGTGTAAAGTCTCTTCAGAGAAAAAAAAAAAAAAAAAAAAAGTTCATTGGGGTCCTGAAGTACAAACCACAGTTTGTTTTAGAATCTTTTTTTTTAAATGTCTTTGTGCAAATATAAAACCAGAAAGCCAGAAATGTTGTTTAAATTGTTATCGAACAATATAAAAATTGCAAAGAGGTCTTGGCTTTCTGTAGTACTTCACGCTTTTGGCACTATTTGGAAATGAGCTCTTCCACAAAGGGTTGATTTTTAAGACAATTGAAACATCTTTAAGACAATTGAAACATCTTTAACAATTGAAAATCTGTAAACATTTTTACATAAATCTTTCTAGCATGCATTACACTTTAGAGTGTGTTGAGCATAAGCTAATGTTTTCTGAATGATTCAGAACCAACATTAAGAATACGAGCAGCCATGCCATAGGATCTATATTTGTCTGCTTTTCCTCACATCCAGGTTTCCCAACCTTGGCATTATTGATATTTTGGGTCAGATAATCCTTTGTCGTGGGAGTATAGCCTATACAATGTAGGATGTTTAGCAGCATCCCTGGTCTGTACCTACTAGGTGCCAGGAGCACTGTCCCTTCAGCTGTGACAACCAATAACATTTTAAGGGTGAGAATGTATACCATCACATGTTCTGAACATTGTACTGGAGGCCCTAGTCAATGCAATAAGAAAGAAAAAGGGGGGAAAAATGTATAAGAATTGGAAAAAAGGGGAAAAAATTATCTTTATTTGCAAATAAAATGACTATATACATGGAAAATTCAAAATAATCTCCAAACTGTTGGAATTAATAAAAGTGAATTTAGAGGATAATCAGAATTTAGAGGATAATCAGTAACAAAATTGACATACAAAAACAAATTCTGTTTGGGAGGATGAGGAAGGGAGATCACCTGAGGTCAGGAGTTTGAGACCACCCTGCCCAACAGGGTGAAACCCCATCACTACTAAAAATACAAAAAATTAGCCAGGCATGGTGGTGCACACCTGTAGTCCCAGCTACTATGGAGCCTGTGATGGCAGAGGATTGATTGAAATGGGAGGTGGAGGTTGCAGTGAGCCAAGATTGCACCACTGCACTCCAGCCTAGGCAACAGAGTGAGACCCTATGTCTTTAAAAAAATAATAAATTGTGTTTCTATGACTTTAAAAATACTGGAAAATAAAATTTTTTTAAAAACTACAATCTCATCAAGAAAATCAAATAATTAGAAATGAATCTAATCATATGAGCAAAAACTACAAAATATCAAAGAGAAATTACCTAAATAAATCAAGAGACACAACACATACTCAAGATTACTAAGGTTTCTTGCCAGCAGTGGTGGTTCACACTTATAATCCCAGCCCTTTGGGAGGCCAAGGTGGAAGAATTACTTGAGGCCAGAAGTTTGAGACCAGCCTGGGTAACACGGTGAGACACCATCTCTACTGAGTGTGGTGGTGCATGTCTGCAGTCCCAGCTAGTTGAGAGGCTAAGGCAGAAGGATAAAAAAGGAAAAAAAAAAAAGATCTCAATTATCTCAAAATTTATCTGTAGATTCAATGAAATCCAAAACCAAATCTCAGCAAAGATTTTTTAAATTAAAACATAAATCTAAAATGTATATGAAAATTAAAAAGACTTCAAAAGACAATCTTGGCCAAGCATGGTGGCTCACGCCTATAATCCCAGCACTCTGGGAGTCCGAGGTGGGCAGATCACCTGAGGTCAGGAGTTTGAGACCAGCCTGGCCAACAGAGTGAAACCCTGTCTCTATTAAAAATGCAAAAATTAGCTGGGCATGGTGGCGCACATCTGTAATTCCAGCTACTTGGGACACTGAGACAGAAGAATCACCTAAACCCAGGAGGTGGAGGTTGCAGTGAGCCAAGATTGCACCACTGCACTCCAACCTGGGTAACAGAGTGAGGCTCGGTCTCAAAAGAAAAAAAAAAATCCTGAAGTACAATAAATTTGTAGGAATAATACTGTGAGTTTGCAAGACCTATTATAAAGCTACAGTAATTAAGACAGTGTGATGTTGGACAAATGGAATAGAAAAATAGTAATTTTTTTAACTTTTAGATTCAGTGGTATATGTGCCGGTTTGTTATATGGGTAAATTGCATGTCACAGGGGTTTGGTGTACAGATGATTTCATCACCCAGGTGATAAGCATGGTACCTGACAGGTAGTTTTGTGATCCTCACCCTCCTCTCACTCTCCACCCTCAAGTAGGCTTTGATGCCTATTGTTTCCTTCTTTGTGTCCATGTGTACTCAATGTTTAGCTCCTACTTATAAGTAAGAATATGTGGTATTTGGTTTTCTGTTCATGTGTTAGTTTGCTTATGGTAATGGCTTCCAGCTCTATCCATGCTGCTGCAAAAGACATAATCTCATTCTTTTTATGGTTGCATAGTATTCCATGGCATATATGTACCACATTTTCTTTATCCAGTCTACCATTGATGGGCATTTAGGTTGATTTCATGTCTTTGCTATTGTGAATAGTGCTACAATGAACATACACATACATGTGTCTTTATGGCAGAACAATTTATATTCCTTTTAGTATATATCCAATAATGAAATTACTGAATTGAATTGTTCTTTTTTAAGTTCTTTGAGAAATCACCAGACTGCTTTCCACCATGACTGAAATAATTTACACCCCCACCTGCAGTGTGTAAGCATTCCCTTTTTCTCACAATCTCACCACTATTTGTTATTTTTTGACTTTTTAATGATAGTCATTCTGATTGCTGTAAGATGGTATCTCATTGTGGTTCTGATTTCTATTTCTCTAATGATTAGTGATGTTGAACATTTCTTCATATGCTTGTTGGCTGCATGGATGTCTTCTTTTGAAAAGTGTTTGTTTATGTCCTTTGTCCACCTTTTAACGGGGTTGTTTGTTTTCTGTTGGTTAATTTGTTCTTTATAAAATTCTTTATAGATTCTGTATAGTAAACCTTTGTCAGATGAGTATCATATTTAGATGCATTCTTACATTGTCAAATGATTGAAAGAAAAATTGCTACTAAAATTCTGTGGGGAGAAAAGATCATTTTAGTAAATGATGCTGTAACAATTGGATTTCTATATGGAAAAAAATGAATCTTGATGCCTACATCATCCCATACATAAAAATTTAATTTCAGTTTATCATACACATAAATATAAATGGTAAAACCATAAAAAATCTTTTGAAAAAGTATAGAATATCTTCATGACTAATGTGAAAAGTACTAAATGTAAATTTTAAAATGTTAAATTGGATTTAATTAATCTTAAGAATTTCTCTTCATCACCATAAGATATATTAAGAGAGTCAAAAAAGAAGCCACAAAGTGGGAGAAGATGCTGGCAACATAATATTCAGCAAAGGAATATATACAGAATATATTTTTAAAAAACAATTTTTAAGTTGGATAAAAGACAAGCCCAGAATTATTATAAAAGAAGATATACGAATGGCCAATAAATAAATGAGAAGGAATGCAAAATCATTACTCCTCAGGGATAGCAAATTTAAACCACACATATCATCACACACCCAAAAGAATGGCTAAAATTGAAATAGTTGGCAATATCAAGTGTTAACAAGAATGTGGAACAACAGGATTGCTGGTGAAAGTGCAAATTGGTACAACCTGTTTGGAAAACTATTTGGCAGTACCTCATAAAGCTAAATATCTACGCACGTCATTGCCTAGCAATTACACTTCTAAGTACATTAAGAGAAATAAATACATATCTACTTTAAAAAGACATAAGAACATGAACAAGAATGATCACACCAGTTCCATTCATGATAACAAAAGACTCCAAATAACTACATCAAAAAGATCGTGAATAAATAACAGTGTAAAAATTTAGTGTATTGCTGTGTGGGGAATACTCACACAGCAATAAAAAAGAATAAACTACTGCAGTGGTAAACATTTAACAACTACCTCTCCAGCAAGGGAAAAAGTCCTGATTGGTAGCATTTCCTGATTTTTGTGGTATAAATACTCCCACCATGGCCATTTTCAAGTTATGAACATGAAGTCACAGAATGCAGCACTGAAAAGAAATGTGCACAACTGCAAGCTGTGTGAGCCAGCTTCAGCCCACTGCTGCATTACTAATACATGCAACAATATTGAGGAATTTCTCACACCCTATGCTGAGCAAAATAAGTCAGAAAGTAAAGAGTGCCCAGTTATTGCTTTTATATTAATTAGAAGGATAAGAAAAAATATTTGATGATGATAGAAGTCAGAAAAGAGGTTACTATGGAAAATTGGTCTTGATAGGAAAGCAGGACAAAAAAACATGTCTAGGACATTTGAAATATTTTATATCTAACTTTACTCAGTGATTACACAGCAATATATATCTCATATCTCGACAGAGTTATATAAAAATTCATCAAGCTGTAAAGACAAAATTAGTGTGCTGTATATGCTTTACTGTATATATGTAATATGTGATTTTTTAAATTTTCAAGTAGGATAATGTTGAGTAAATGTAGCTAATTAAGCACAGATATTTTTGGTTCATTTTGAAATCTGATTAAAGGAACAGAACTTTTTTAAGGCAAAGACCCATCAGAATGGGGCAAATAGGAGAGGAGACCACAAAATATTTGAAGCTAGAAAAACACTGGACAAGAGAAAATTACTAGTCTGAGAAAACTAAATCCTAAGCTACCATTGGAGAAGGCCAATACCAACATAGTATACACCACAGATTCTCCAAGAAATTCACAAATCAATGCGGAAGTTATCACTAAAAACAAAAGCAGGGGAATGGTTCTAAAACAAGGAAGTTTGGTTGACAGCTTCCAGATGCGAAAAAAACAAGTCAAATATTAAAATTCAGTAATTAGAATGCCCTCCGAGTTTTCATAAGCAACAATGGACTCTAGAAGACAGTAGAGAAATATTTTTTCAAAATTATTAAGAAGATTTACAACCTGGACATATATATCCAAAGAAGTTATCAATCAAGTGTGAAAATAGACTAAAGAGTATTTTAGACATGCAAGAACTCGTAAATTTTTCTCTCACAAATCCTTTCTCTGGAAGTTATTAGAAATTATATTCTACCAAACTGAAAGAGTAAACTCAGATGGAGGATTCTGGCAACAGGAAATCCAGAGTCAAAGGGAGGCCTAAACCGATGGTAGCAGTGATCCTAGAATGATCTCTCTTAATAGTAATAGGGAGGAACCTGCCCATGTGGGAAACTGTAAAAGGCTTAGAGAAGTTTCTTCACAAGGATGAAACTGATAGAGTACCTAATATGTCTGAACATCTGAAGATGTTCAGTTAGCAATGTTTGAAGCCTGTCATGTTATTCCTAGAAAGTCAAGCAAATGACACCCTCTGCCCCTTCCCCACCCAAAAGAAAGGTATTACTTCAGGGAACATGAATATTTGTCATAGGTTGCTTCATAGTATTCTTAAAAATTACAATAACCAAAGCAATAAATAACTATAAAACTATGCTGAGAAATTATATGGAGAATAGAAAGTGTGTGCCTATGTATTTGGCATAGGAAGAGAAAAGATAATCAAACCCTCATCCTCCATGAAGGAAGTTGAATAGATAATGCCTAAACTGAGAATCGAGAAGTAGCAATACAGCATGCTATTCAGATATATAAAAACTGAATGAAAGAAGTAGCTAAAAAAAATAATTTTTTTGTGAATAGTAGGAACGTGAGACGGGAGGCAGGATCCAGCTATTATTTTCCTATAACAAGCTTTGGAGAATCATTTGATTCTTTATACTACACAAACGTATAATTTTGATATACATGGTTTTTAAAAAGTAGAAAAGTTTGAAAAAGTAATGTTCAGATGAAGACTATAAGAGGTAGATATTGGCAGGGTGCAGTGGCTCATGCCTGTAATCCCAGTATTTTGGGACTCCGAGGCAGGCGAATCACCTGAGGTCAGGAATTCAAGACCAGTCTGGCCAACATGGTCAAACCCCATCTCCACAAAAAGACAAAAATTAGTCAGGCATGATGGCAGGTGCCTGTAATCCCAGTTACTCTGGAGGCTGAGGCAGGAGAATTGCTTGAACCTGAGAGGCAGAGGTTGCAGTAAGCTGAGATCGCGCCGTTGCACTCCAGCCTGGGTGACAGAGCAAGACTCCATCTCAAAAAGAATAATAATAAAATAAAATAAAAAAGAAGCAGATATTTAAAAATTAGAGATCTTGGAAATTAAATATATAATTATTGACATTTTAAAAAACTCTATAAATGCCCACGCATAGACAATTGGTTTTCAACAAAGGTATAAAGGGGATTGAGTGGACAAAAGACAGTTTTTCTGACAAATCATGGTGGGCCAAGTCAATGTTCATATTTACAAAAAATGAATTTTTTATCTATACCTTTCACCATATGCAAAAATTAAGTCAGTCACAATGGATCACAGATCTAAAGGAAAAACCTAAAAGAAAGACAGTCTACATGACTTTGGCTCAAGTAAATATTTTGTATATATGACACCTCAAGCACAATTCATAAATAAATAAATTGATAAATTGGGTTTCATCACAATTTAAAATTTCTACTCTCTGAACAACACTGTGAAGAGTATGAAAAAAACAAGCCAGAGGCTGGAAGAAAATATTTACAAAACATACGACTAAGAATGTACTTGAATCCAGGATATATAAAGAACTCCCAAAACTCAATTATAGGAAAACAAATGACACAACAACAAAAAAGGGGTAAAATATTTGAACAAACAACCCAAGAAATACAGGTGACAAATAAGTATATTTTAAAAATGCTCAATATCTCTAGTCATCAGGGAAATGTAAATTTAAACTACAATAGCATCCCCCTATACACTTATTTAAAGGGTTAAAATGTAAAAGATTGACCCCACCAAGTGTTGGCAAGGATGTGGAGAAACAGGAAATCTCATAAACTACTGGAGAAAATATAAAATAGTACAACCACTTTAGAAAACAGTTTAGCAGTTTTCTTAAAAAGTTAAATACACATCTATCAAATGATCTAGACATTCCACTTCTATGTATTCATTTAAGAGAAAGAAAAGTATATGTCCATAGAAAGACTTGTGCAGGAATGTCCATGGCAACTTATTTATTTATTGAGACAGAGTCTACCTCTGTTGCCCAGGCTGGAGTGTAATGGTGTGATCTTGGCTCACTGCAATCTCTGCCTCCTGGGCTCAGGTGATCACCCTGCTTCAGCCGCCCGAGTAGCTGGGACTACAGGTGCAAGCCACCATGCCTGACTAATTTTTGTACTTTTTGTAGAGATGGGGTTTTGCCATGTTGCCCAGGCTGGTCTCGAACTCTCGGGCTCAAGCAATCTGCCTCCTTCTGCCCCCCAAAGTGCTGGGACTACAGGTTTGAACTGAGTTGAGGCTCAGCCTCAACTTTAATTTTAATGACCAAACACTAGGACCAACCCCAATGTCCATTAACAGATGGATATATATTCACAAACTAATGATGTATCTCTATAAAAAAAATTCAGCAATAAAAAGGAATGAACTATTGATACAAACTGCAACATGAATGAACCTCAATATAATTATGCTGAGAGAAATAAGCTAGACAAAAAGAAGCACTTGCTGTATAATTCCACTTACATAAATTTCTAGAAAATTAAAGCAAATATAAAATGACAACCAGCATGGTGGCTCATGTCTGTAATCCCAGCTACTCAGGGGGCTGAGGCAGATGGGTCACTTGAGGCCAGGAGGTCAAGACAAGTCTGGGCAATATAGTGAGAAGTCAGCTCTAAAAGAAATAAAAAATAAAATCATAATCATTTCTTAAATTGACAAAAAGCAGATCAGGGTTGCCAGGGGATATGAGGTGGAGAGAACAATAGGAAGAAATTCCAAAAAGCACAAGAAACCTTTGAAGAGAAATAGATACGTTCATTATCTTGACTGTGGTGATTGTTTCACAGATGCATATTCTTTTGCCAAAATGTATCAAATTATCCATTTTAAATATGTACAACAGTAAATTATTGTATGTTAATTATACTCCAGCAATGCTATTTTTAAAATATCTAGGCCATAAGAGACAAGGAAAGATTGAAGAATGGTCATAGATTGGAGGACAATAAGGAGACATGATAACTAAATGGAATGTGAGATCTTGGACCAAATAAAGTCTGTATTTTAGTTTAATTGGGTTGTACCAGTGCTAATTTCCTAGTTTATAATAGTATCATATTTTGTACCAGTGCTAATTTCTTGGTTTATAATTGTACTGTATTATGTAAGATGTTAACATTAAGAAAAGTTAGTGAAAGTGTGTGGGAACCATTTTCAAAACACTATATACTTTTAATTATTTCAAAATAAAATATATTTTCTAAAAAATCTATAGAAGGGATAACTCCCAATAGGACAAAGTTAAAGAACAATCAAATTAGAAAGTATAACTGAGGAATTCTAGCACATGGAAAAATAAATATTTTTTTAATAAAAAAATTTGAATGACATGGAGAATAGATGCAGAAGTACTAACATTAGTAGTACATTCAAAAGTCTATAGAAACTGTCAGAGAAGCAAGAACTTAAGTAACAACAGAAAAAAAAAAAATTCCCAGAACTTAAGGTTAGCATGAGTCTTCAAATAGAAAAAGCCATCATATTGCCAAGCAAGAAAAGATGCTTTTAAAAGCTATACTTCAAGTCCTGGCACCAACATTTTAGAACACCAAAAATAAATAGTAAATCTTAAAAGCTACCAGAAAGACAGATGACCTGGAATGGAAGGAGAATCAGAATCAAATTTATGTCAGATATCCCAAAAGTAATATTGGTAACTATACAACAAATGGAGTGATATCTTTAAAGGTCTAAGTGGAAATTTATGTTTCAAATCTAACTTGAAACATAAAGTTATCTATCCAGACAAACTATCATTCAACAGTAAGAAAAATATAAAAATATAATCAGATATATAAAAATCCTAATGTATACCAGCTCTAATGTTGCACAACTCCAAGTACATGTACATGGTTTTCCCTAGAGTTGTGCAGCACACAGCCTAGTGTAGTGTATGTGCAGTAAACCAAATTCATAGATCCTTCTTGAAAGAATTAAATTCAAGGACAATCACTAGAATAATAGGATATATTTCAAACAAATATAACAAAAGTATGGAACCAAGAAAATTTTATAGCTGAAAAAGACGGGAAGAATAAAACATGTATGAATAAAAAGTATAGTAATAGGAAACAAAAATATCATAAAAAGGCTATGAGAATTACCCTCCCACTGTAAATAACCACAAAACTGAACAAAATATGAAACGCTTCTAAGATATTCAACAATAGGCTCGTGACACTTGAGAAGCAGGAAGCGCACAAGACGAAACCTATGATTTTCCTGGCTTTCTGCCAGGTGGTAGTTTTACACAGCTCAAGAAGGGGATTATACATTCTCTTTCTTTTCTCCTGAGGTGAGAAGAGATTGGAATTCAGGGAGGTCAAAATGACTAGAGTTTATGGAACAGAATTCCAAAGATGGGGAAACTGTAAAACAACAGCTCTACATTCTGCAAAGGAATCTTCTGGAGTGTTTGGAAGAGTATACTAACCTACACATCCATGAAATAAAACTCCTTGAGACTGAGAGCAGGAAATCAGTAGGCTGAACTATTCCCAGAATGAGTCTAGGAATAGTTGACAAATCAGAGTACAGAAACTCCATAATATGCAGAACATTTGGAAGAAACCTCAGAAAGGTTAGACACCAGTAGTGGGACTAACCTAGGACTAAAGACTGCTCTAAACCCACTTGAGCAAAATTTAAAAGAACCAAAAGGGCTTGACAAAACAAACTACAACACTCTTTAAAGGAATAAAATGAAATCAGGTACTCAACAATATAAAATTTACTGTGTGGAATCTAATTTAAAAATGACCAAGCGTGCAAAGAAGCTATTATGAACTGAAAGTTTATTCCTCCCCCAAATTCACATGTTGAAACCCACTTATGTGATAGTATTAGGAGGTGAGGCCTTTGGGAGGTAATTAGGTTTAGAAGAGGTCGTGAGAGTAGAGTCTTCATGATGAGATTAGTGTCCTTGCAAGAAGAGAAACAGACCAGTGCTCACTCACTCTCTCCACAATGTGAAGATGCAGCAAGAAGGCAACCATCTGCAAACCAAAAAGACACCTTGCACCTTAATCTTGAACTTTACAGCCCCCAGAACTGTGAGAAATAAATGTTTGTTATTTAGGCTACCCAGTCTATGAGGTATTTTGTTATAGCAACCTGAGCAGACTACAAAACAAACATAAAAATGTTACAGAGAAGCAAAAGAAAAATCAATAGATAGAAAAACAAATGATACAGACGATGAAATTATTGAAGACTTTAAATCAAAGTGTATTAATATTATACTGAAAAATTTAAAGAAAAATATCAGCATAATGAGAATGAAAGACAAAAATGATACAAGTGGAACTTTCAGAGATGAAAAAAATACACAGAATAGGATTAACAGAAGAAAAGATTAGTGAACAAAAAGCTATAGCAAGAGAAACTATCCAAAATAATACACAAAAGAGATAATTTTTAAAACATTGAATAAGGCCCTAATGACCTGTGGGACATTACCAAGCACACTAACATACACATAATCATACTCTCAGTAGGAGGGAATGTAAGGGGATGGAAATACAGAAAAAATATTTGAATAACTACTGGATGAAAACTTTCCAAATTTGATCAAAATTATAAACACAAAAGTCCAAGAAGTTTAACAAACCTCAAGCAAAATAACACAAAGATTATTCCTACCAAAGCACATTATAACAATGTTCGAAAAACAGTGATAAAGAAAATCTTAAGGTCATAGAAAGAGACATATTACACACAAAAGTACAATGATAGAGGTTGTATCATTTCTGATAAGGCACTTTTTGTCAGAAACTATACAAACTAGAAAACTGAAAAAAAATCAATCTAAAATTCTACACCCAGTAAAATATGTTACAAAATGAAGGCAAAATAAAAACTTTTCAGGCAAACAATGGCTTAGGAAATATATCACCAGCAGAACTGCACCGGAAGAAAAGACGTTCTTCAAACAGAAAGAAAGTGGTACCTGATAGAAATTTGGAACTACCCAATGAAGTAATCAGCATCAGAAATGGTAAATATGCAGGTAAATATGAAAGAAATTTTTACTGAGTTTTAATTAAAAGATCATTGACTCCAACCAGGCACAGTGGCTCACTGGGGGAGACCGAGGCGGGTGGATTGCTTGAGGTCAGGAGTTCAAGACCAGCCTGACCAACATGGTAAAACCCGGTCTCCACTAAAAATACAAAATTTGCCAGGAGTGGTGCTGCATTCCTATAATCCCAGTTACTTGGGAAGCTGAGGCAGGAGAATCACTTGAACCCAGGAGGCAGAGGTTGCAGTGAACTAAGATCACGCCATTGCACTCCAGCCTGGGCAACAAGAGTGAAACTTCATCTCAAAAAAAAAAACAACAAAAAAAAACATTGACTTCTTACAGCAAAATAATAACATGAGCTAGACACTACTATCTCCACCTTATAGATGAGAAACTGAAGCACACCTTGGTTAAGTAACTTTCCCAAGGCCACACAAAGTGATAGAGCTTCTATTTGAACCTAGATGGTTTGAACATTTGGCCCCTACATTATAACATTATACAATAAAAAAAATTATTTTTTCTCTATAGACAGGGTCTCTCTGTCACCTAGGCTGGAGTACAGTAGTATGATCATAGCTCACTGCAACCTTGAACTCTTGGGCTCAAGCAATCCTCCTGCATCAGTCTCCCGAGTAGCAGGGACTACAGGTGCACACCACCATACCTGGCTAATTTTTTTTTTTTAGTTTTTATAGAGACAGGGTCTTGTTGTGTTTCCCAGGCTGGTCTTGAACTCTGAGTGATCTTCCCACCTCAGCCTCCCAAAGTGTTGGGCTTATAGGTGTGAGCCACCATGCCTGGCAAAACATCAAATATTTATAAAATAAAATATTATAGACCCAATTAAATAAAATAAGTATGAACTTTATGTATTAAAATAGATGGGTCTCAAAATACTGTTAGGCAAAATTAGCAAATTACAGGAAGATACATATAATATGAAACCATTTATGATAAAAACAAAGGCAAACATAAAAACAACATTGTGAATTTCACAAGGACATATATATCTATGAAAAATATTTTTAAAAATATGAAAATATTCATGCTAAATACAATAATAGTCATTAGTTAGGAGAAGGAAAAGGACCTGAATTTGAGAGTGTTGATCAAAGAAAACTTTAGTTTTATCTGTAATGTCTTAATTTTTGAAAAGTAGAATATATTCATATAATACAGTTACCAAGCTAAAAGTTTGTTATTGATTCTACTGGACCAGTAATATCAATATGATTAATAATAATCAGTGTCAGTAGTATCAATGACAATATCAGCAGTATCAATGACAGTATCAGCAGTATCAATAACAAACTCTTAGCTTGATAGCCCCAAAAGTGGATGATTTATTTAGTCTATTTTAAGTACACAAAGTCATATGCAAATAATGAGAGTTTTATGCATGTTTCTTGGAGGAGCATTTTAAAAGAGACCACTATTTTTATGAATAAACCTAAAACACAGAAGAGGTTATTGTAACTAGCATTTATATAATCACTTCAGAGATAATTATCAATTTGTGAATATATTCTATCATTTTTCCAGATTTATTGATATAACTGACAAATAAAAATTGTATCTATTATAATGTAAATTGATGTTTTGATATATGTATGCACTGTGAAATGATTAGCACAGTCAAGCTAATATATTCATCAACTCACAGTTATCATGTGTGTGTGATGAACATTTAAGATCTACTCTCTTAGCAATTCTCAAGTATACAATACATTATTATTAACTATACTTACCATGCTATATAATAGATCTCCAGAGTTTATCCTATAAAACTAAAACTTTTAATCTTTAAACCATATCTCCCTATCCGCCCTCCCACCCAGCCCCTGATAACCACCATTCTACTCTCTGCTTCTATGAGTTTGACCTTTTTAGATTCCACATATAAATGAGATAATGTGTCATTTGTTCCTTCATGACTGGCTTACTTCACTTAACCTAATGTCCTCCAGGTTCATTTGTGTTGCTGCAAATGACAGAATTTCCTTCTTTTTTGAGACTGAATAGCATTTCATTTTTTATATATACCACCTTTTCTTTATCAATTAATCTGTTGATTCTATATCATGGCTATTGTGAATAATGCTGCAATGAACACGAGAGTGTGGTCATCTCTTCAACATACTGATTTTATTTCCTTTGGATACATACTCAGAAGCAAGATTGCTGGATTTTATGATAGCCCTGTTTTAAATTTTTTGAGGAATCTCCATACTGTTTTCCATCATGGCTCTAATAATTTATATTCCTACCCTCAGTGCACTCAGATTCCCTTTTCTCTACATTACCACAAACACTTGTTGTCTCTTGTCTTTTTGATAGTAGCACCCTAACATGTATGAGGTGATATCTCATTGTGGTTTCAATTTGCATTTCCCTGCTGATGAGCTTTTTTTTAATATATCTGTTGTCCATTTGTATGCCTTCTTTTGAGAAATGTCTATTCAGGTTGTATGACCATTTTAAATTGGGTTATTTGCTTTCTTGCTATTGCATTCTTTAAGACCGTTATATATTTTTAATATTTACCCCTTTTCAGATGTATGGTTTTGAAATATTTTCTTTCATTTTGTAGATTGTAGCTTCACTCTTGTTTGATGTGTATGTGTGTGTGCACACGTGTGTGTCTATTTGTCCCTTTGTTTTGCTGTGCAAAACTTTTATAGTATGACAGAATTCCATTCTTTTATTTTTGTTTTGTGTCCTGTGCTTTGGGGGTCATATTCAGAAAGCTATTGCTCAGATCAGTTTCACGAAGCTTTTTCCACAAAACTGTTAAAAAATACCTATAGCTAGAGAAGTTCTTTCCAAGATGGTCGAATAGGAACAGCTCCAGTTTGCAGCTCCCAGCATGATTGATGCAGAAGACAGTGATTTCTGCATTTCCAACTGAGGTATCCCCGTTCATCTCATTGCAACTGGTTGGACATTGGGTGCAGCCCATGGAGGGTGAGCTGAAGAAGGGCAGGGCATAGCCTCACCCAGAATGTGCAAGGGGTCAGGGGATTTTCCTTTCCTAGCCAAGGGAAGCCGTCACAGACTGTACCTGGAAAATCGGGACACTCCCACCCAAATACTGTGCTTTTCCAATGGTCTTAGCAAATGGCACACCAGGAGATTATATCCCACGCCTGGCTCAGTGGGTCACATGCCCATGGAGCCTTCATAACTGCTAGTGCAGCAGTCTGAGATCAACCTGTGAGACAGCAGCCTGGCAGAGGGAGGGGCATCCACCATTGCTGAGGCTTAAGTAGGTAAACAAAGCAGCCGGGAAGTTCGAACTAGGCAGAACCCACTGCAGCTCTGCAAGACCTGCTACCTCTGTAAACCCCACCTCTGGAGGCAGGGCATAGAGGAACAAAAAGGCAGCAGAAACTTCTGCAGACTTAAACATCCCTGTCTGACAGCTCTGAAGAGAGCAGTGGTTCTCCCAGCATGGTGTTTGAGCTCTGAGAATGAAAAGACTGCCTCCTCAAGTGGGTCCCTGGCTCCCATGTAACCTAACTGGGATACACCACTCAGTAGGGACTGACTGAGACCTCATACAGGTGGGTACCCCTATGGGACGAAGCTTCCAGAGGAAGGATCAGGCAGCAATATTTGCTGTTCTGAAATATTTGCTGTTCTGCAGCCTCTACCATGATACCCAGGCAAACAGAGTCTGGAGTGGACCTCCAGCAAGCTCCAACAGACCTGCAGCTAAGAGACCTGGCTCTCAGAAGGCAAACTAACAAACAGAAAGGAATAGCATCAACATCAACAAAAAGGACATCCACACCAAAACACCATCAGTAGGTCACCAACATCAAAGACCAAAGGCAGATAAAACCACAAAGATGGGGAGAAACCAGAGAAGAAAAACTGAAAATTCTAGAAACCAGAGTGCCTTTTCTCCTCCAAAGGATCACAGCTCCTTGTCAGCAATGGAACAAAGATGAACAGAGAATGACTTTGACAAGCTGACAGAAGTAGGCTTTAGAAGGTCTCCAAGCTAAAGAAGGATGTTTGAATCCATCGCAAGGAAGCTAAAAACCTTGAAAAAAGATTAGATGAATGACTAACTAGAATAAACAGTGTAGAGAAGACTTTACATGACCTGATGGAGCTGAAAACCATGGTACAAGAACTTCATGATGCATGCACAAGCTTCAATAGCCGATTAGATCATGTGGAAAAAAGAGTATCAGTGATTGAAGATCAAATTAATGAAATAAAGTAAGAAAACAAGATTAGAGACAAAAAAGTAAAAAGAAATAAACAAAGCCTCCAAGAAATATGGGACTATGTGTAAAGACCAAATCTATGTTTGATTGGTGTACTTGAAATTGATAAGGAGAATGGAACCAAGTTGGAAAACACTCTTCAGGATATTAACCAGGAGAACTTCCCCACCTAGCAAGACAGGCCAATATTCATATTCAGGAGATACGGAGGACACCACAAAGATACTCCTCAAGAAGAGCAACCCCAAGACACAAAATTGACAGATTCTCCAAGGCTGAAATGAGGAAAAAATGTTAAGGACAGTCAGAGAGAAAGGCTGGGTTACCCACAAAGGGAAGCCCATTAGACTAACAGCAGATCTCTCGGCAGAAACTCTACAAGCCAAAAGAGAGTGAGAGCCAATATTCAACATTCTTAAAGAAAAGAATTTTCAACCCAGAATTTCATATCCAGCCAAACTAAACTTCATAAGTGAAGGAGAAATAAAATCCTTTACAGACAAGCAAATGCTGAGAGATTTTGTCACCACCAGGCCTGACTTACAAGAGCTCCTGAAGGAAGCACTAAACATAGAAAGGAACAACTGGTACCAGCCACTGCAAAAACATGCCAAATAGTAAAGACCATTGATGCTAAGAAGAAATTCCATCAAAGAACGGGCAAAATAACCAGCTAACATCATAATAACAGGATCAAATTCACACATAACAATATTAACTTTAAATGTAAATGGGCTGAATGCCCCAATTAAAAGACACAGACTGGCAAATTGGATCAAGAGTCAAGACTCATCAGGGTCTGTATTCAGGAGACCCAGCTCACATGCAGAGACATACATAGGCTCAAAATAAAGGGATGGAGGAAGATCTACCAAGCAAATGGAAAGCAAAAAAAAAAAAAAAAAAAAAAAAAAAGCAGGGGTTGCAATCCTAGTCTCTGATAAAACAGACTTTCACCCAACAAAGATCAAGAGAGACAAAGAAGGCTATTACATAATGTTAAAGGGATCAATTCAACAAGAAGAGCTAACTATCCTAAATATATATGCACCCAATACAGGAGCACCCAGATTTCTAAAGCAAGTCCTTAGAGACCTACAAAGAGACTTAGACTCCCACACAATAATAAAGGGAGACTTTAACACCCCAATGTCAATATTAAACAGATCAATGAGACAGAAGGTTAACAAGCATATCCAGGACTTGAACTCAGCTCTGCACCAAGCTGACCTAATAGATATCTATAGAACTCTCCACCCCAAATCAACAGAATATACATTCTTCTCAGCACCACACAAACTTATTCCAAAACTGACCACATAGTTGGAAGTAAAGCACTCCTCAGCAAATGTAAAATAACAGATATCACAACAAACTGTCTCTCAGACCACAATGCAATCAAGTTAGAACTCAGGATTAAGACACTCACTCAAAACCGCACAACTACATGGAAACTGAACAACCTGCTTCTGAATGACTACTGGGTAAATAACGAAATGAAGGTGGAAATAAAGATGTTCTTTGAAACCAATGAGAACAAAGACACAACATACCAGAATCTCCGGGACACATTTAAAGTAATGTGTAGAGAGAAATTTAGAGCACTAAATGCCCACAAGAGAAAGCAGGAAAGATCTAAAATGGACACCCTAATATCACAATTAAAAGAACCAGAGAAGCAAGAGCAAACAAATTCAAAAGCTAGCAAAAGACAAGAAATAATCAAGATCAGAGCAGAACTGAAAGAGATAGAGATCCAAAAAAATCCTTCAAAAAATCAATGAATCCAGGAGCTGGTGTTTTGAAAAGATCAACCAAATTGATAGACCACTAGCAAGACTAATAAAGAAGAAAAGAGACAAGAATCAGATAGATGCAGCAAAAAATGATAAAGGGGATGATATCACCACTGATACCACAGAAATACAAACTACAAAAAGACAATACTATAAACACCTCTATGCAAATAAACTAGAAAATCTAGAAGAAAGGGATAAATTCCTGGACACATGCACCCTCCCAAGACAAAACCAGGAAGAAGGTGAATATCTGAATACACCAACAACAGGCTCTGAAATTGAGGCAATAATTAATAGCCTACCAAAAAAAGTCCAGGACCAGACAGATTCACAGCCGAATTCTACCAGAGGTACAAAGTGGAGCTGGTAGCATTCCTTCTGAAACTATTTCCATCAATAGAAAAAGAGGGAATCCTCCCTAACTCATTTTATGAGGCCAGCATCATCCTGATACCAAAGCCTGGCAGAGACACAACAAAAAAAGAAAACTTTAGACCAATATCCCTAATGAAGATCGATGGAAAAATCCTCAATGAAATACCGGCAAACCAAATCCAGCAGCACATCAAAAAGCTTATCCACCACAATCGAGTCAGCTTCAGCCCTGGGAGGCAAGACTGGGTCAACATATGCAAATCGATAAACAGAATCTATCTGGTAAACAGAACCAACGACAAAAACCACATGATTATCTCAATAGATGCAGAAAAGGCTGACAAAATTCAACAGCCCTTCATGCTAAAAACTCTCAATAAACTACATATTGATGGAACATATCTCAAAATAATAAGAGCTATTTATGACAAACCAACAGCCAATATCACACTGAACAGGCAAAAACTGGAAACATTCCCTTTGAAAACTGGTACAAGACAGGATGCCCTCTCTCACCACTCCTATTCAACATATTGTTGAAAGTTCTGACCAGGGCAATCAGGCAAGAGAAATAAATAAAGGGTGTTCAATTAGGAAAAGAGGAAGTCCAACTGTCCCTGTTTGCAGATGACATGATTATATATTTAGAAGACCCCATCATCTCAGCCCAAAATCTCCTTAAGCTGATAAGCAACTACAACAAAGCCTCAGGATATAAAATCAATGTGCAAAAATCACAAGCATTCCTATACACCAATAACGGACAAACAGAGAGCCAAATCATGAGTGAATTCCCATTCACAATTTCAACAAAGAGATAAAATACCTAGGAATTGAACTTACAAGGGATGTGAAGGACCTCTTCAATGAGAACTACAAACCAGTGCTCAACCAAATAAGAGGACACAAACAAATGGAAGAACATTCCATGCTCATGGATAGGAAGAATCAATACCGTGAAAATGGCCATATGGCCCAAGGCAATTTATAGATTCAATGCCATTCCCATCAAGCTACCAATGACTTTCTTCACAGTATTGGAAAAAACTACTTTAAAGTTCATATGGAATCAAAAAAGAGCTTGCATTACCAAGACAATCCTAAGCAAAAAGAACAAAGCTGGAGGCATCACGCTACCTGAATTCAAACTATACTACAAAGTGACAGTAGCCAAAAAGCATGGTACTGGTACTAAAACAGAGATATAGACCAATGTAACAGAAAAGAGGCCTTGGAAATAACACCACACATCTACAATCATTTGACCTATGACAAAAATGACAAAAACAAGAAATGGGGAAAGGATTCCCTATTTAATAAATGGTGCTGGGAAAACTGGCTAACCATATGTAGAAAGCTGAAACTGGATCCCTTCCTTACACCTTATGCAAAAATTAATTCAAAATGGAATAAAGACTTAAATGTTAGACCTAAAACCTAGGTCTAACATTTTATGTAATGTTAGACCTAAAACCTAGGTCTAACATTTTATGTAATGTTAGACATAAAATTCCTAGGAGAAAACCTAGGCAATACCTTTCAGGACATAGGCATGGGCAAAGACTTCATGACTAAAACACCAAAAGCAATGGCAACAAAAGCCAGAATTGACACATGGGATCTAATTAAACTGAGGAGCTTCTGCACAGCAAAAGAAACTACCATCAGAGTGAATAGGCAACCTACAGAATGGGAGAAAATTTTTGCAATCTACCCATCTGACAAAGGGCTAATATCCAGAATCTACAAAGAACTTAAACAAATTTACAAGAAAATAAACAACCCCATCAAAAAGTGGGCAAATGATATGAACAGACACTTCTCAAAAGAAGACATTAATGCAGCCAACAGACACATGAAAAAATGCTCTTCATCACTGGTCATCAGAGAAATGCAAATCAAAATCACAATGAAATACCATTTCATACCAGTTAGGATGGCGATCATTAAAAAGTCAGGAAACAATATGTGCTGGAGAGGATGTGGAGAAATAGGAACACTTTTACTCTGTTAGTGGGAGTGTACACTAGTTCAACCATTTTGGAAGACTGTATGGTGATTCCTCCAGGATCTGGAATCTAGTTCAACCATTATGGAAAACAGTATGGCGATTCCGCAAAGATCTAGAACTAGATGTACCATATGACCTAGCCATCCCACTACTGGGTATACACCCAAAGGATTACAAATCATGCTACTGTAAAGACACATGCACATATATGTTTATTCCGGCACTATTCACAATAGCAAAGACTTGGAACCAACCCAAATGTCCATCAATGATAGACTGCATTAAGAAAATGTGGCACATATACACCATGGAATACTATGCAGCCATAAAAAACGATGAGTTCATGTCCTTTGCAGGGACATGGATGAAGCTGGGAACCATCATTCTGAGCAAACTATCACAAGGACAAAAAACCAAACACCACATGTTCTCACTCATAGGTGGAAATTGAACAATGAGAACACTTGGACACAGGGTAGGGAACATCACACATGGGGGCCTGTCATAGGGTGGAGAGCAGGGGGATGGGTACATTAGGAAAAATACCTAATGTAAATGATGAGTTAATGGGTGCAGCAAACCAACAAGGCACATGTACCCTAGAACTTAAAGTAAAATTAAAAAATAAATAAGTAACTATAGCTACAATCATTTGTTAAGAGATACAGTTTACAAAAGGATGTAAATTATGACATGAGATACATTAAGTATAATGGGGGAAGTAAAAATGTAGCTTTTGTAGGCAAAGTTAACTGGTTATCAGCTTAAAATCATCTGTTATAACTATAAGATGTTTCATGCAAGTCTAGTGGTAACCACAAAGCAAAAACCTACAGTAGATACACAAAATATAAAAATAAATATTCAAAACACACCACCATAGAAACTCATCACCATCAAACCATGAAGAAAAACAACAAGAAAGGAAAAAAATGAACAAAAGATCTATAAAACAACCAAAAAAAGAGTAACAAAATGGTAATAGTATATCGTTATCTATAAACAATTACTTTAAATGTAAATGGATTATATTCTTCAATCAGAAGCTGTAGAGTGGCTGAATAGATTTTTTAGAGACCAAGGCACAACTATATGCTGCCTACAAGAAACTCACTCCACCTTCATGGACACAAATGGACTGAAAGTGAAGCGATGGAAAAGGATATTCTACTAAATGGAAACCAAAAGAGATCAGGAGTAGCTATACTTAGACAAAATATCATTTAAGTCAAAAACTATAATAAGAAGCAAAGAAGGTTATTATGTAATGATAAAGGGGTCAGTTCTTCAAAAGGACATAAGAATTATAAATATATACACCCAGTATCAGCACACCTACATATATAAAGCAAATATTAAATGATCTGAGGGGAGAGAGAGACTACAATACAATAACAGTAAGGTACATCAATACTTTAGTTTCACTATGGACAGATCATTCAGACAGATAATCAATAAGAAAACTTTGGACTTGAACTACACTTTAAACCAAATAAACCTAACAGACATATGTAGAACATTCCATCTGAAAGCAACATAATACACATTCTTCTCACATGCGCATAAAACATTCTTCAGGATAATTTGTTAGGTCATAAAACAAATCTTAACAAATGTAATAAGATTTAAATTATAGGAAGTATCTTTTTTCACCACAATGGTATAAAACTAGAGATCAATAAATAGCATAAACAATCTCAAAAATGTATAAATATGTAGAAATTTAAAAACATGATCATGAATAACCAATAGGTCAAAGGAGAAATTAAAAGGTAAATTTTAAAATATCCTCACACAAACAAAAATAAAAACACAACATCCCAAAACTTCTGGGATGCAGCCAAAGCAGTTTTAAAAGGTAAGTTTACAGCAAAAAACACCTACATCAAAAAAGAAGAAAGATCTCAAATAAACAACCTCACATTATACATCATGGAACTAGGGAAAAAAACACGAAGTGCAAAGTCAGCAGAAGAAAGGAAATAATAAAAGTCAGAACAGAAATAAATGACATAAAAACTAAAAAAGAATCAATAAAACTACAAGATTTTTTTTAAAACTTTGTTACACTAAAAGAAAGAAAGAAAGACTCAAAGAAAATCAGAAATGAAAGAGGCAACACTACAACTCATATCATAGAAATGCAAAGGATCATAAGAAACTATTATGAATAATTCTGTGTCAACACATTAACTAACCTAGAAGAAATGGATAAATTCCTAGAAATATATAACCTACCAAGACTGAACCATAAAGAAACAGAAAATCTGAATAGACCAACAACAAGTAGAAAGCTTGAATCACTAACAAAAAAGCCCAGAACCAGATAGCCTCATGGCAAATTCTTCCAAACATTTAAAGAAAAACCAATACAATTTATTCTTAAACTCCCTTTAAAACTTGAAAAGGAGGGAACACTTCCAAACACATTTTATGAGACCAGCTTCACCCTGATGCCAAAGCCAGAAAAGGGCATTGCAAGAAAAGAAAATTACAGACCAAATATCTCTGATAAACACAGATGCAAAAATCCTCAAAAGAATACTAGAAAACCAAGTTCAATAGCACATTTAAAAAATAATATTTCACAATCAGGTAGGATTTATCCCCATCCTAGCAAGGATGATTGAACATACTCAAGTCAATAAATGTGATACACCACATTAACAGAATAAAATACAAAAATTATATGATTATCTCAGTACATGCAGAGAAAGCATTTGACAAAATTCATAATCCTTTTATGTTAAAAACTGTCAGTAAACTATGTGTAGAAGGAAGGTACCTCAATATAATAAAAGACATATAGGACAAGCCCACAGCTAACATCACCCTCAATGGTGAAAAGCTGAAAGCTTTTCCAGTAAGATCAGAAAAAGACAAAGTTGCCCACTTTCAGCACTTCTATTCAATATTTGATCATTTAAACTGTTTATGAAAGATGGCTATTAATTCAATGTTCAGCAAAACTGTAGTAAGTCCCAACCAAGGTGTAAGGCACTATTATAATAAATAAGAATACAGTAATAATAAGAAATACACGTTGCTCTAGCCTTTATAAAACATGTAGTTCAAAGTAGAAGAAAGGACTTTTAATTAGTTATTAGGCAAATAGGACAATGAAACAAAAGACATAGCTCAGAAACAAATATATACTTCCCTCACTGACCGCCGACCACCTGCCTCACCAAGCGCACACCCTGTTGCCGCCCCGCAGAAATGCTTTGTTTACCCACAGTCTTTTGCCAGATGAGACCGGTGTCCAGGGTACTGGCTCCTCATCTCACTTGGGCTTACGCCAAAGATAATTTTGGTGCAGATGCCTGAGCCTTAATGCTTCAAGGTATAGAACTTTTAGCCGATGCTGTAGCCGTTACAATGGGGCCAAAGGGAAGAACAGTGATTATTGAGCAGAGCTGGGGAAGTCCTAAAGTAACAAAAGATGGTGTGACTGTTGCAAAGCCAATTGACTTAAAGGATAAATATAAAATATACTGGAGCTAAATTTGTTCAAGATGTTGCCAATACCACAAATAAAGAAGCTGTGGATGGCACTACCACTGTTACTGCACTGGCACACTCTATTGCCAAGGAAGGCTTAGAGAAGATTAGCAAAGGGGCTAATCCAGTGGAAATCAGGAGAGGTATGATGTTAGCTGTTGATGCTATAATAGCTGAACTTAAAAACCAGTCTAAACCTGTGACCACCCCTGAAGAAACTGCACGGATTGCTACAGTTTCTGCAAATGGAGACAGAGAAATTGGCAATATCATCTCTGATGCAGTGAAAAAGGTTGGAAGAAAGGGTATCATCACAGTAAAGAATGGAAAACCACTGAATGATGAATTAGAAATTATTGCAGGCATGAAGGTTGATCAAGGATATATTTCTCCATACTTAACTAATATATCAAAAGATCAGAAATGTGAATTCCAGGATGCCTATCTTCTGCTGAGTGAAAAGAAAATTTCTAGTGTCCAGTCCATTGTACCTGCTCTTGAAATTGCCAATGCTCACTGTAAGCCTTTGGTCATAATCACTGAAGAGTTAATGGAGAAGCTCTAAGTACACTTGTCTTGAATAGGCTAACGGTTAGTCTTCAGGTTGTGGCAGTCAAGGCTCCAGGGTTTGGCGACAATAGAAACAACCAGCTTAAAGATTTGGCTATTGCTACTGGTGGTGCAGTGTTTGGAGAAGAGGGGTTGACCCTAAATCTTGAAGACGTTCAGCCTCATGACTTAGGAAAAGTTGGAGAGGTCATTGTGACCAAAGATGATGCCATGCTCTTAAAAGGAAAAGGTGACAAGGCTCAAATTGAAAAATGTGTTCAAAAAATCATTGCGCAGTTAGATGTCACAACTAGTGAATATGAAAAAGAAAACCTGAATGAACTGCTGGCAAAACTTTCAGATGGAGTAGCTGTGCTGAAGGTTGGTGTGACAAGTGATGCTGAAGTGAATGAAAAGAAAGACGGAGTTACAGATGCCCTTCATGCTACAAGAGCTGCTGTTGAAGAAGGCATTGTTTTGGGAGGGGGTTGTGCCCTGCTTTGGTGCAATTCAGCCTTGGACTCATTGACTCCAGCTAATGAAGATCAAAACATTGGTATAGAAATTATCAAAAGAACACTCAAAATTCTAGCAATGACCATTGCTAAGAAAGCAGGTGTTGAAGTATCTTTGATAGTTGAGAAAATTATGCAAAGTTCCTCAGAAGTTGGTTATGATGTTATGGTCGGAGATTTTGTGAATATGCTGCAAAAAAGAATTACTGACCCAACAAAGCTTGTGAGAACTGCTTTATTGGATGCTTCTGGTGTGGCCTCTCTGTTAATTACAGCAGAAGTTGTAGTCACAGAAATTCCTAAAGAAGAGAAGGATCCTGGAATGGGTGCAATGGATGGAATGGGAGGTGGTATGGGAGGTGGCATGTTCTAACTCCTAGAGCAGTGCTTTATCTTTATTAATAAACTGTGACAGGAAGCCCAAGGCAGTGTTCCTCACCAATAACTTCAGAGAAGACAGTTGGAGAAAATGAAGAAAAGGCTGGCTGATGTTAAGGAAATCACAAAAACCATCAGTTACTGGTTTCAGTTGACAAAATATGTAATGGTTTACTGCTGTCATTGTCCATGCCCACAGATAATTTAGTTTGTATTTTTGAATAAAAAGACATTTATACATTCCTGATGCTGGGTAAAAGAGCCATGTACCCATGTACTGCTTTCAACTTAAATCACTGAGGCATTTTTACTACTGTTCTGTTAAAATGAGGATTTCAGTGCTTGCCACCACCAGATGAGAAGTTAAGCAGCCATTCTGTGGAGAGTGAGAATAATTGTGTACAAAGTAGAGAAATATCCAATTATGTGACTATCTTTGTGTAACAAAAATTTGTTTAAAGTTAAAAAAAAGAAACAAATATATACCTGATTTATGATAAAATTAACACATGGTAAGGATGGTCTTTTCAATAAACTGGATATTAAAGATACATATCTTGATGTACTCATTTTACAACATAAACAAAAATCACTTTTACATGAATAGTATAAAACAATAAGCTTCTAGGAAAAAAAAAACAAGAGAATAAAGTCAATAAAGTCATGATTTGGGGGTAGATAACAATTTCTTAAATAAGACAGAAAATCCACAAAGAAAAATCTTGACAAATTATACCTTATTAAAATTGAGAACTTCTGTTCTTCAGAAGGTTCTGTGAAAGGTAAGCCAAAGACTAGGAGATGATATTTGCAATGCACACATATTCAACAACAGACAAATATACAAAATAGATTACAAAAAGAATATAAAACAAACCTCTAACATATCAATGGAGTGTGGTAGGGGAGGCAGCCCAATAACAAAGTGAGCAAAGACTTGAACAGGAATTTTACAAAAGAAGATATATAAATGGCTGATATATAAATAGCCAATAAAAAGACATTCATCCTCATTAGTCACCATTATGGAGATGCAATTTATAAAAACACAATGAAGATACCACTATACACACATCAGAATGAATAAATAAAATATTGGAAATACCAAATGTTGACAAGAATGCAAATTCACTAAAATTTTCATACACTCATGGTGGGAGTTTATTTTTTATTTATTTAATTTTTAATTTTTAATTTCTGTGAACACATAGTAGGTATATATATTCATGGGGCTGGTGGGAGTTTAAATTACTAGAACCCATTTAGGAAACTGCTTGACAGTGTCTACTAACACTGAACATATGCCTACCCATGACCCTGCAAATTTACTCCCAGAAATACACCTAATAGAAATACATAAATCTTTCAGAAATAAAAAGCAGATACAAGCATAAAAGAATGTTCATTACAACAGCAGCAGCCATGATAGCCAGAAATTAAAAATGACACAAATGACAATGAACATTAGAATGGATTAACCACATCGCGGTATATTCATTCAAAGAAACAGGAAAGAAAGACCACTGCCATTCACACTATGAATTTTACAAACGTAATATTGAGTCAAAGAAGACCCCAAGAAATACAGACTGTATGGTTTCATTTAAGTGAAGTTCAAGAAAATACAAACTAATCTGTGGCACTAGAAGTCAAGATATTGGTTACCTTGAAGGAGCTTATTACTGGAAGAGGGAACAAAGGGGTTTTTGGAGTGCTGGTAATATATTTTTTTATCTGAATAGGTGATAACATGTATGTGCACATTTTATGAAAATTCATCTCTCTCTCTCTCTATATATATATATACACTCATGATTTGTTCACATTTTTGTGTGATGCTGTACTTCAATTAAAAGTTTATTTAAATGAAAAGAAAATTAGAAGTTTGATGAGAGGTTTGGAAATTAACAGGATGATATGCAAGTATATCACAGAAGACAGATAAAGTCAGGACAGGCATCCTAAAGGACATACTATTTAAATTGAACTATAGGAATTATCCAGGAAAAAGTAGGTGTGGTGTCAGTGGCAGGGAACAGGTAGAGTAGAGATGGAGAGACTCTTTGGGGAAAGAAAGGATTTGAGTAGAAACCTGGACACATGAAAAGGGCATAGCTCATTCAAGATATGGAAGGAAGCCTGATGCAAGTAAAAAGATCTAGGGTAGGAGTGGCACGAAATGAGGCTGAAGACATAGGCAAGGTCTAGGCCAGACAGGGCCTTACCTGCCATATCAAGGGTTTCGAGTTCTATCTTAAATGCAATGGAAAGTTATAGATAGACTTTTAGTACAGGCCTGACATGACCTGGTTTTATTGTTAGAAGATGGCTACAACATGGAGAATTGATTAGAGGAAAGAAAGACTGGAATTGGAGAGACTGTTTAAGAGACTGTCACAGTACCCCAGGTAGGAGATGAAGATGGATTCCATTAGCCTGGACAGAGGGAATAGAGAGAAAGAAATGTAGGATGTAAATTGATGATGGGATATAAGCTATAAAGAAAAGGTACAAGTCAGGGAGGTTTCCCAGAGGTCTTTCCAGACAATTGGGTGGATGATAATACCAGCTATTGAGATAAGGAATCCTGGAGAATGGTTAGATCAAAGCAAAAGGATGTGTTCCATTTTAGACATATTGACCTTGAGAACTTCTGCAGGACATCCAAGAGGAGGTCTTAAGTAAGCATTTGACACATAAGTCGCAAATTCAGGACAGAGGCCTGAATTGAAGGCATAAGTCATTAGTGATTCTACTTCTTGTTGGCAATAGAATGTGTGACAGAATTATTTTTCAATATTAACATATGCTTTGTTTTTGTCCAAAAATTATTTTACCCTATAAACTACCCCCATTCAGGCAACAAAACTTTACCATATTAATTGTATCCAAAAAAAGGGCCAAATTCTAGACTTCTAAGTCAAAGCTCTGAAGGACTTGAGGCCCAAATTTTGCATCATAAACAACAGATTCAAAATAATACATAATCAGTTAGAATTAGTTTTCCTGTCCCAGAAAAGATAAAGGGTTTGAGGGCTGGGACAGAAAAGAGTTGAAGAAGTGACAAAAATCTACAGGTGGTTTCTCTGATAAGGGGCCCTATTTATTACCCCTCTACCCATAACTGCCCTGGGCTGACTCTTAGGAAAGGGAGAGAAAACAATGGACACCTCAGATATGCAATCAGCTTTAATATGGAGGAAGCTATGTCTCAGTTCTCATGTGAATCCCAGGGAGTTGATAGGGTCTTCAGAGGGCAAGGTAACTAAGCTATAGCAGACCGGTCCCAGACAGCCTGAGTGTTCCATGCTCCAGTGAGGCATGTGAAAATAACAGAAGTTGCTGAGAGAGAGAAGTGAGCGCTAAAGACCTATTGGTCAATATGAGAAAAACGTAACAGCCATTTCAATGGATTGATGAGCAAAAAGAAGATGGAACAAAGATGTATCAAACAATATAAAAGTCTTCTTAAAATACTATTACCTTGCCCCAAATCTACACATGTTAGATGCTAGCTCTTGCTAGAAAAATGCTGCATTAACAAACTATCCCAAACTCAGTGTCTTAAAATAATAGCTATTTAGCAAATGTGTCTGCAGGTTTGCTGGGAGTTAGCTGATCTAGGCTGATGTGATGGGGGGTAAATTCTGCTGGACATGTCTCTCACCCTTTTTCTAGGACTGGTGGACTAGTTGAGGCTTGTTTCTCTTATGGTGCCAGTGAAGGTACAAAGGTCAGCATATCCAAATCTGCATATGTTTCAAACCTCTAATCACATTACACCTGATAATATCCCATTGATATATGCTTGCTAATATCCCCCTAAGTCCCGTGGCTGAATCTGGAGTCAAGAGCTCAGAATAGCCTTGTCCAAAGTTATTCAGTAAAGAGAAGGGTGAAGAATTGGGGCTATTGATTCTGTGTCTACCACATCCATACTTAGATGAAATCCCTGGAAGTGGAGGAAGGAAATATCTATGATTTAACCACAAAAGATACAAATTAGTGACAGAAAAATAAAATCACATTGCTTGCACACCCAGGATTTTGAATTGGGATTTGATAGGAATATTACAATAGGGGCATAAACAAAATGCAAAAAGAACCCAAAGGAAAAATCTCATTCTGACATCAGAATGACATCACAAATAAGGTGACATTTGATGAATGTCCTATGAAAGATGATTAGAATTTTGAACTGAGGTTAAGTAAAAGCACAGAATCATGAAAATTATTCTTTGAAATGGCAAAGATTTCTGTGGCTGGATCATGGGATTTATTGAGTGGAGCGATTTCTCCTCAGGAGACCAGACACATGTGAGCTACGCGAATCCACAGAAGTGTTGTTATCTTTCTATTTTTTCCTCGCTTATATGAAGGACTATAGGTCAGGAACTGTGCAAGAGGAGGAATGTGCATGTTGGGGTGGGGATAGATAGGGGAGGTCTGGAAGGGATAATTCATTTCAAACTCAAAATAGCAGACTGAGAGAAGACATAGGGAGAACAGACAGAGAAACCAGTAAAGCTGGAAAAAGATAAGAGAAAACCACAACAAGACCTGTTTAACCCTAATTTCTGTGGCTTTTCTGATGAAGATGTAGTATTAATTGTTTCAGAGTTCATCAGAGATCCACGTATCTTAAATCTGAGATATAAGCCAGTTGAAAACAAACATTCCACTTGAGTGGCATTTTAATGACACAAAGGCTAAAAGGGGGGGGGGGGACATTTGCATAGCAATAACTATTATTGTTTTAAAACTGCATAGAATTTTCAGAGCCCGGAACAACCACCAAATCAGGAATTCAAACCGCACCCTGGGAAGACTGGACTTCCTTTTGTTAAAAAGAAAAACCAAAGATCTCTGAGGTTAGTTACCAGGCAGTAAAAATCAAAAGTCCAAGCTCCCCTCTAACCACTGGAATATTTGCCATGTGGACCCACACCCACCTAGGACATTGCCAAAACCCCAAAAAAGTACCATGACTAAGATCCATGTCTTTCTCTGGGTACTATTTCCACAGAAAGCTTCTTATGTCTCTTCCCTGACATTTCACAAAATAGAGAAAAAGGAAAAGAAAAAAAATATCCCTGAGGAAAGGCCAAGTATAAAGAAGAATTTGATTTGGCATTGCTTTGAAAGATTCCACTTACTTCGTCAACCCATGGAATGCTTATTGTTGAACCAACACCGTAAGAAGGACATGGCTTCAGCTTCAATAAGACTGCACTGTATGCAAAAATATTGAATAAATGGATAAATAATAATTATTGAACTCCTATTGTGTGCCAGAAATGGTAGTGAGAATTCTACATGTGACTCAAAGATCCTGACAAAGATTTCAGAAAGTAAATATTTTTATTATCCCCGTTTTATAGATGAGAAAGCTGAGGCAGAAATATATTGTGTATCTTTTCCAAGGTTGACATGATAAGAAAGTAGCCAAGTGAGGATTCAGTCCGAGCACTCTGATTCCAGGGTTCATCTGCTCGTGTGCTATGTTCACTGACTCCTAGAGAAGAAATTAGAAATAACACCACCCTTACATTAAACTTTCCAAAGAATATAAAAAGAGAGAACAATTTCCAACTCATTTTATGAGACCAGAATATCCTTCACTAAAAGCTGACATGGATATAATAAAAAAGGAAAATTACAGACCAATCTGTCTTGGGAAGGTAGAAGCAAAAAAAAAAAATGGTATACCAAAATACCAACAAATTGGTTTCAGAGAATTCATATAAACAAATAAGAAAACGATAACCCAAAGAAAAATGAGATTTCACAAAAGAAGATATCCAAATGGTTAAAAAAAAAAAAAAAGGGAAAAAGCCACATATTTTTTTAAGTGCTCAATGTCATTAGTCATCAGGGAAATGCAAATTAATGACACGACGTGTCCACCCGAATGATTACAAGTAAAAAGACTGACAAGACAAGGAGCTGGCGAGTATATAAAACAAGAGGAACTCTTGGTACAGTCACTTTGGAGAAAAGTCTAGAAGTATCTACCATAGGTGAACACATAAAATGCCCTATGAACCATACATTCAACTCCTAGGTTTTTACTCAGCAGAAATTCACATATGTGCACCAAAAGACATGTACAAAAATGTGTTTGTGACACTTTTATTCATAAGAGCCCAAAACTGGCAACAACCTAAGTAACTATTAACAGTGTAATGGAAAAATTATGATCTATTTATATTAGGGAGTACAATACAGCAATAAAAATGATCTACTGCTATACACAATAATTTGAATAAATCTCACAAATTACAACGTTGAGTAAGAAAAAAGCCAGGCATGAAAGTGGGCATACCCTCTATTTCCATTTACATACCGTTTTAAAATAGGCAAAACCGACCTATGGTGACAGAAGTCAGAAAAATACTTACTTTCTGGGAAGTGTTTGTAGCGATTGGTAAGAGAAGAAGGATGCTGGGAATGCTTTATTTGTTGATCAGGGCATTGCTTACATGGTTGTGTCCACTTAATGTTTCAAGTATAGTTCCAGAAGTAACACCTTGGTGAGAGAGAAGGTAATCCAAATTCATGGTATGTGTATCTTAAGTGAAAGTGGTTCAACCAGGTAGAAGAACACTAAGCAGATTAAATTTCAAAATCAGCTAAATATCCACAGCATCATTTATTGAGTATCCAAAATATGCATGAAACAAATGTTAAGTCCTGAGAATAAAAAGATGAAAAGACCAACTTGCTATCAGGAAATTGTTCACAATCAAGCTTTTTTGAAAAGGAGGTATAAAAATAATCTATTTCAAAACAAAGTCTGCTCTCTCGGAATTAGGCAAATAGTTTTGAGAGTATAGGGGAGTGGGGGAAGGCCCTCCAGAAGTGGCAACACTTAAATCTTGTAAGTTTTGCAGGGGAAAGGGCTTTATCAGCCCTTCATCAGCCCATCCATCAGGTGGGAGAGGGAGGGGGTCTGGGCAAAGGTATTTGAAACAGTTGACTGCATTTGCAGAAGAGGACACTGAGAGAAAGCATTGTGAATTACAGGAACATTAGGTAGGTAGGTATAACTAGAGCTGAAAATGCAAGACAGAAATAGAGGTGAGAGTGGGCAAGGAAGGGTCTCTTATTCCATTTTGGATTTTATCCTGTGGGACACTGGAGCTATTGGAGCTATTGAAGAATTTGTATTTAATCTAATGTGAAGGGTAGATGGGAGGAAGGTAAGACTGGGAAGATGAGGTAGGAGGTTTTATAAAAATTCAGGAATATAGTCAGGTTTTATTAAACAATTCAAAATCTTAGTGGTTTACAACAGCAAACATTTGCTTCTTACTGACAGGTCTGTGGGTCAGTCATGGTCAGTTTTAGCTTGGCTGGGTTGGGCCAGGCTTGGCTTGGCTCCACACTACATAGGCAGACTCCTGTGTGCTTCATGGGTTTTCCATTTCAAAATTCATGATGAAGGAGCAGTGTCTTCTCTGTTCTTCTATTGGTGGATGGCAGGAGTGCAGGGAGGTAGTGGAGTGGGAAGAAACAGGCAATATCTCCTAAAGCCTCTACTCACAGCTAGCATAGTATCCCTTCTATCCACCTGCCACCAGCCAGTCTCATGGCCAACCTCAGTGTCTATAGGACACAGTAGGATTCTCTACCCATAGGGTGAGGAAAGAGAGAATGAACACTTGTTGAACATATTAGCTCAAACTAAAACACCAGGCAAAAGATTATGAACCCCTAAACCAAGGCAGACAGAGTAGGAATAAACAAGAGAGGATTAAGAAACCTAGACTAACCAGTTTCTGGTATCCTAGCTATTCTGGCTGAACAGAGATGAACTGTCTTGTGGGGAAACTAGGAAATTAAACCAGAAGTTTTAACTCAAGGAAGTACCTGATTAGAATTGGGTAGTCAATCTAAATCAATTAACGAATTTGAAAACATTAGCCCAAGATGAGAAATTCAAGGGCAAAGCCTCTCAAAGGGAGATAATAAGAGAGAAGAATTTAAATTAGTAGGAGGTGGGGTCAGTAACAATCTTGAGCTTATTCCAGTCCTTGAGGTAATGAGCATCCTGGGAGCTCTCAAAAAGCAGCCCCAGAACAGAGAAAGAATGACAGAAAGGAAGTAGTAGGAATGGGAGAGTTTAGGATGACTCCTAGCTGGGCAAGCTAACAAATTAGGTAAATACTAGTGTCCTGCTGAATTATGAAACATAGAAGAAGAGATTTTCAGAAAAAAACTAGTATGTTCAATTTGGCATGATTTTTAAATCTGAGCCATCTAGGTGAGCATGCCTCCTACTGAGTTGACAATTAGGCCATAGAGTTCCTTCCTTTCATATTGTTTTCACATTCTAGAATTCCCTTTCTCTCCTCCGTCATCCATCCAAAGTCTAAAATTTTCATTATCATTTAAACTTCCAATGCTGTCTTCCTTCTCTGAGCTGCTTACATTTGAAATTAGCATACCTCATTTAACATGGGCCACTTGTGTTATATCTACACATGCACACATGTATGCACACATAACAATTTTGTACCCACAAGTAAACTGTAAGTTACATAATGACAAGGCCTTATGTGACTTTTGCATCTCCTTCAGAACTTTAGCACAGTACTGGAAAAATTTTGAAACCTAACTAAAAAATGCGTTGGATAATTAACTATTTTGTAGTACTTTTATGACCTAGTTTGAACATTTGAGATAATTCTTATTCTTTAAACACTTGTCCTGGTGTGTATCTCCATGACTAGATCTTTGTGCGATAAAAAAATTGTTGAAGTTTTAACCTTGATTCATACTAAGTGGCAGACAAAAGTTAACCTGGTTTAAAAATTAGGCCATAATAATCAATAATCAAGAGTCTCAAGAGTTGACAGGTTTTTTTTTTTTCCAAGATGGTAGATTAGAGGCTTTTAGCACACCTAGGCTACTTGAAAATAGCAATATAGTACACAAAGATCAACTTTGTGAGCTTTAATTCACAAAGAAAAACAAGAATCCATCAGAATTAATTATGAAGGACACCCCAGATCCCAGAGAGGAGAACACTGGCAAAGAGCCCCCATGATAGCATCGGACTGGTAAAAATGAGTGAATCCCCAGTAGGTAAGAGAGGCAGAGAGCCTTTCTCCATGACTCATCTTTCCACTGCGGATCTGAGCAACCCAGGCCAAGGGAGAACACTTTGTTTCCCCTAGGTCCTGGAGCTAACTCGGGGAGAGGCTTGGAGACACTGTAAGGGAAAGATACCAGGAAAAGCTGCAGACATTTTCCTAGACTTGTAACTGAGAGCAGAATGCCATTTTTAATGGCATTGGTAGGAATATAAATTAGTTCAGCCACTTTGGAAGGTAATCTGGAGATTTTTCAAAAGAATTTAAAACAGAACTACGATTTGACACAGCAATTCCATTACTGGATATATACCCAAAAGACATACACACTTGCATGTTCATCACGGCACTATTCACAATAGCAAAGACATGGAATCAACCTAGGTGGCCATCAGCAGTGGATTGGATTTTTAAAATCTAGTACATATACACCATAGAATACTACACAGCCATAAAAAAGAACAAAATTGTGTCCTTTGCAGCTACATGGATGAAGCTGGAATTCATTATCCTAAGTGAATTAACATAGGAACAGAAAGTCACATACTGCATGTTCTCACTTATAAGTGAGAGCTAAACATCGGGTACTGATGGACAAAAAGATGGCAACAACGAAAACCAGGGACTACTAGAATGGGGAGGGGGGAGGGGGGCAAGAATTGAAAGACTAAGTATTGGGTACTATGCTCAATACCTGGGTGACAGAATCAATTGTACCCAAACCTCAGCATCATGCAATATACTCAGGTAACAAACCTGCTCATGTACCCCCTGAATTTAAAATAAAAAATGGAAAAAAAAGAGTTGACAAGACTGAATGGTCAACTACTTGGTGGTTTCTTTCCAAGCAGATGCCAATCAAAAGAAATAATACATGTTACAAATGTAAAAGCAACCAGAAAATCTAAGTATTTTCTCATAAGTGGTTTTGGTTTTTTATATACTTTACATTTAAGTTACCACTCATTCTATGAGAGAAGGAAGTATAGAGAGCAAATGATAAGCTCAAACTTATACAACTTTTTGTTTGGAGGCAGGAATAGAAGACAGGTCTCTAACTTTCAGACCAGAGCACTAAGACGAAGTGAGTGTAAACTCCTAACCAGCTGCTTGATCCCAGTAGGGCAGGAATAAAAGATACAATTGGGGCAGCTAAAGAGAATGTTTTAAAATTTTTTAGTTCCTTTTTTAAAGGTAGGCTTTGAAAAACTTCATTTTGTGAGGTGTTCAATGGGGACCTGGAAAACTGCTCTTAGCATTTTAACATAAATTAAAAATCATTTAAGCAGACCTCTATTCAGCTCTTGCCAACTGCACATTTATTTTTCTGGTAAAGGAGGCTTTGCTGTTGCAAATGAAGGGGAAATGAAGGCATTAGAGTTTGGGCATATCAGTGAAAAAAAAAAAGAGTTAATGTGGATGTTGGATTAAGTTGCTCTCATGGCTGCAATTTCATTTATCTGGGCAAGGAATTTGCCCCCCAACAAAATACTCTTTAAAACATTCTCTGAAAACTTAAGTCATTGTGTAGAATCTGGAGTTGCTGCAGGTGTTTCTTAAAAGCTCATTAGCCCTCCAGAGAACTATGAAAATAAAATCACTCCAGACCTAATGAGAGTCAGAGAGCAAGGTGGTCAGGGAAGAGCTAAGTTAGGAGGGAGCTGTTTCAATTGCACCTGTATTGAGGGGTGGGTGACCTCCAAGAAGCCTGTAAGCTTAGTTCCATTTTGGATAAGCAACTGAAAAAGTGGGGGATGGGAATGGGGAAATGAAGGATAAAACACTGCTTGCTAATTCTAAACATATGTAGCCAGCACATTGGTGAGTTGAGGTTGGCAAAGGGTAAAACAAAATCTTGCTGCACTGCTTTCCTCAGTGACAGCTATATTTGTTGATTTTTCCATTGGCACCAAGCTTTTTGAGTCTCCACTTTCTTAATTCCGAAACAACAGAGGGCAGTCATCTCTCACGGCTGAATACAACACTCGACATCTATGTTTTCATATAGAGAAGATCATCCTCTGTGGGCCTGCAAAACATCAGTCTCACTCAGGCCTACAGAGTAGAGAAATTTATATATCCACAGTCTGCTGGGTTCAGAGACCACAGACTACACCTCTTCCTTTCCTTCTTGGCTTCTTCCATTTCCTAAAGCATAACCAATATCTGAATAGAATATGGCACATAAGGTTCTTCTCCACCCATTTTCTCCTATTAATAGAACATGGCAAAGGAAAAATCCCATGAATGTCAACAGCTAACTCAATTAAAGATAGCCCACCTGGAGTGAAAATTAATCAGTAGCCTCCTCTTTTAGAAGGTGAAAGAGAAGGCAGGAAGGGATGTCACAAGTTACCATATCATGGAACGTGAGAATAACATGAACCAGGAAGCTGCATGTTCTGCAGGGACTAAGAAGACAAGGTATATTCTATGGTAAGTAATGTAGCCAAAAAGCTTCTTTTTGACTGTGCTTAAGCTAGGACTGGCTGGGAAATAAAGCAGCTTTGTGAATATTTTATTAGTTCTTTCTTATTGGTGAAGTACTTCTTGTAGCAAAACCTTTATTAATTAAAAATGAGCTTTATAAGAATACATTTCCTTACTACTACCTACATTTCTCCTGCCAAATCTTATCCCAGTAGGCTGTGAGAATTCAACTCACTAACTGTGGTCCCATTTAAAGTATTATAAACTTTGTCCTCTTTGAAGGTACAGAGCTGAAATATTGTCCAATGTGAGCAGTCTGTAAGCTCCTTGAGAGTGAGTACCATCCATATTCATCTCAATATTTAGCACAACACCTACCATTGTCTGTGAATATATTTCAATTCATATCAACTAATATTTATAGAGAATACACATTGTCTAAAACATTTTATTAGCATGACATGAGATAAAAAGGTAATTAAGAAATTTATCCCTATTCCCAAGGTCTTTCTACAATAGAAGAAGGTGATCAGAGATGTACAAATATTACAGTAATGCCAGGTGAAATAAGAGAAGTATGGTGAAAGAAGTACAAATCATGAAAGAATTTTAAAGGAGAGAAAAAGCCTCTCTTTCTGGAGGTATCTGATATGGTTTGGTTCTGTGTTCCCACCCAAATCTCATATCGAACTGTAATCCCCAGTGTTGGAGGAGGGGCCTGGTGGGAGGTGATTGAATCATGGGGGTTGTTTCTAACGGTTTAGCACAATCCTCCTAGTGCTGTCTTGTGATAGTGATAGAGTTCCCAGAAGATCTGATTGTTTGAAAGTGTGTAGCACTTTCTGCTTTGTTCTCTCTCCTGCCAGTCATGTGAAGATGTACCTGCTTCCCCTTTGCCTTCTGCCATAATTGTTAGCTCCCTGAGGCCTCCTCTCTAGAAGCAGAAGCCTGCACACCCTGCAGAATCATTAGCTGCTTAAACCTCTTTTCTCTACAAATTACCCAGTCTCAATTATGTCTTTATAGCACTGTGAGAACAGACTAATACAGTATCCATGAAAGCTAACTAGAGCCAATGATTTTTGAGATAACCCTGACAGATAAACAGGATTTAAATAGGCAGAGCTGAAAAAGAAAACTGCTTAGTGTGATACGCATACAGAGAAGAATGATTCTGTTTGACCAAGGAAAAGGACACATAAAGAAAAGTGAATGTTAAGGCTGGAAAGGTGGATTCAGTCTAGCAGTGTTTTCTCAAGTTGCAGGTTATGAATGGATAAATATTGTCTGTTGGTATTTGGTATCTATTCATGGCTCTTTCTATTCCATATTCTGGTCCCATATGTCAAGCTCTAGAAAGCTCAATATTACATGTGCAAGACTCTTTTGCAGCTTAGGTTTTATATATTATTTAGAATCTGACAATGAGATGTATTCCTATAGAGTTTGGAAGGCAAAAAGGAGATGTGAGCCAGTGGTGTGCAGCAGTGTCAGCTAACAAGATTGAAAATTTGGAAGACATTTCAGAGAGCATTCCAGGAGCCTAATTTTCTGAGGTTATGCCGGGAAATCTCCAAAGTTGAAAGATAAGACACTGTGCCTTGAACACCCTACAACTATGAAAAAGGCAGTATTTGGTAGTGTCTTTCCATTCAGAAGGCAATGTGTATGAATGCGGCATCTGAGTGTGCTCCTCCTATCCAACCACCAATTGTATCAGTTATCTATCACCTTAATAATGCTATGAAACAAACCACTTCAAAATATAGTGGCTTCAAATGAAACTCATTTATTATTTTTATATCAGTCAACTGGGGACTTACTATTCTGGGATAGTCCCAGCTGGGAAAACTCAGCTCTTTCACACATGGTGTCATATCTTCCAGCAACCTAATACTGTTCAGGATTTGGAAAAAGATACAAACACACAGCACCTTTTTCAGCTTCTTCTTCAGTCAAGTTATCTGTTATCCCATTGACCAATGCAAGCCTCATTGCTACGCCCAACAACAGATAGAAAGGGACTATAAAGTTACAAGTCAAAGTGTATAGATACATGGCAGCCATTAAGTGGGGCCATTAATGCAATCATCTACCAAACTGAGTACATGTTAAAGCTGCCAGTTTTGAGTAGGGCCCAGAATAAGAGAAGGCTCTGCAGCAGTCTAGGCTGCAGTTCAAGAAGCTCTGGCTTTATGACCCAGTATATCTAATGATTTTTAAATTGTTACAGATGCAGATACTATACAGGCACTCCAGCAAGTGTTGATAGGAAAATCCTAAAATTATCAGAGCAAGCTATTTCCCTCTTGGGAAATACGTATTTAACAAATACTCTTGCTACATTGCAAACTCGCCACACACTAATACACATGGCCTTATGAGGAGTTCCCTATAACTAGTCAATTGAAAAAGAAGAAAAAAATGTCAGCCTGGTTTGTAGCTGACACCAGCCAAAACTGAACTGCTGCATATTAAAACCCCAATTGTAAGTAGCCCAATACAAGGACAATCAGAAAAAGCAATATGTTCAATGAGCAAAATTTTATGCATTTTTTTGTCTTTTTTTTTTTTTCTTAAGAGCCAATTTTAGTTGAAAGAAAAAGCAGAGGAAGGATTAAAGGTCACTTGAGCTGGTAGAAACAGATGTAAACCTCAGAGAATATCTGCACGGGAGCCCACACCTTTGCTGCCGCACAAAGGCAGAGAACCACAGTGCATGAATAACAGGAAATGTATGTTTAAGAAGTCATGTGGCATGCAACGTGAAAACTAGGAAGCCGACTTGCCCTCTAGGTGGAAGGTCCAGTAGCGGCTTTCCACTAGGAAATTATCCAAGTCATGACACCAAATATGTTAGCGGTGGAAGAGATCGGAGTTACACCAAGTTACCAGTGGCCTATCTATGGGTCCATAGCAACTTCAATTCTTGCCTCCTCAGAAGACAGAATTCGACTGAGTGGCATAAGTCAGAATTAGAGACTGAGGCAAGCTTCAAAGCAGGAGTGAACGTTTATTAAAAAGCTTTAGAAGAGAAAGGAAAGGCCGGGAGAGAGAAGAAGGAAAGTACCGCTTGGAAGAGGGCCAAGCAGGCAACTTGAGAAAGCAAGTGCACCCAATGAGCAAACTTAAATAGTGCATCTGGCTCTACACTTTCCCTGAAAGGAGAGAGAGAAGGGTTTCAATCTACAGTCCATGGGAAAGAGCTAATGGCTTGGCCAGTCATGGATGGGAAAGAAAAAAGATTAGATAATTCGTTATGCGAAAGTCTGGAAAAAAGACCTATTGCTGGACTCCTCAGAATGGCAGAGTAGGAGAACATTTGCGTTCCATTGAATTCTCACCACAGGGCTGGCTTCTCCACTGAGGAGAATCCTACCTAGTGAGGAGAAGAAAACCTGTCCTGTGGATTTCATTTAGCCTTTTTCACTGGCTACCCTACGGCTTGGTCAATAAGCATAGAAACTTACTGGCATGATAGCAGAGATGGAAGTGATGCATGACTCAGCAATATGAACTTTCTCTCACCAAAGAAGATGCAGAAAATGATACTAATGAATATCTGCTACATCAAGGAAACAGCAGAAAACACAAACGCCACGTGTACACAAACACACACACACGAGAGATGTGAGAATATTGTATCCATAAAATAGAACAGGTATGGTATTGAAAAAGGTAAAATTATTTTAGAAATAATTAGAAGTTTAAAATATAACTCTTGATTTAAATAATTAAATATATAGACTAGATAGAAGAATGGAAAAATATAAATATCAAATAACTAAGCTTGAAAATTGAGATAAAAAAATTATCCCAAAACACAGTAGTAACACAGTACAAAGATATGTGAGTAGAAAACTGGAGACATAAAATGTGGATGTAAGAATTCTCATATTCAAAAAAGAGTCCAAATAACCAAAACAATCCTAAGCAAAAAGAACACAGCTGGAGGCATCACACTACCTGACTTTAAACTGCACTACAAGGCTATAGGAGCTTAAATAGCATGGTACTTGTACAAAAACAGAGGCACAGACAAATGGAATAGGTTAGAGAATCCAGAAATAATGGGAGTATACTTACAACTATCTGATCTTTGACAAACCTGACAAAAACAAGCAATAGGGAAAGGACACCCTATTCAGTAAATGCTACTGGGATAACTGGCTAGCCATATGCAGAAGATTGAAATTGGACCTATTCCTTATACCATATATAAAAATCAACTCAAGATGGATTAAACATTTGAATGTAAAACCCAAAACTATAAAAATCCTAGAAGATAATCTAGGAAATACCATTTTGGACATAGGACGTGTCAAAGATTTCATGACAGAAATGCCAAAAGCAATTGCAACAAAAACAAAAATTGACAAATGGTATCTAATTAAGCTAAAGAACTGCTGCACAGCAAAAGAAACTGTCAACAGTATAAACAGACAACCTATAGAAAGGAAAAAAATATTTGCAAACTATGCATCTGACAAAGGTCTAACATCCAGAATCTATAAGGAACTTAAATTAACAAGCAAAAAAACACCACCATTAAAAAGTGAGCAAAGGACATAAACAGACACTTTTCAAAAGAAGACACACATGGAGCCAACAAGCATATGAAAAAATGCTCAACACTGCTAATTATTACAGAAATGCAAATCAAAACCACAATGAGATACCATCTACCACCAGTCAGAATTGCTATCACTGAAAAGTAAAAAACAACAGCTGTTGGTAAGGTTGCAGAGAAAAGGGAACCCTTATACACTGCTGATGGGAATGTGAATTAGTTCAGCCATTTTGGAAAGCAGTTTGGCAATTTCTCAAAGAACCTAAAACAGAATTGCCATTCTGCCAAGCATTCCCATTATTGTGTATGTACCAAATGAAATATAAATTATTCTACCTTAAAGATACATGCACGTGTATGTTCATCATGGCACTATTCACAATAACAAAGACATGGGATCAAACCTAAATGCCCATCAGTGATAAACTGGATAAAGAAAATGTGGCACATACACACCGCGGAATATATCCAGTCGTAAAAAAGAATGAAATCATCTCATATGCAGTAACATGGATGAAACTGGAGGGCATTATCGTACGCAAACTAATGTAGGAACAGAAAAGCAAATACCACATGTTCTCATTTATAAATGAGAGTGGGAGCTAGCCATTGAGTACACATGGACACAAAGAATGGAACAACAGACACTGGGGCCTTCTTTACAGCGGAGGGAGGGAGGAAGGTGAGGATCCAAACACTACCTATTTGTACTGTGCTTTTTACCTCGGTGACAAAATAATCTGTATGCCAAACCCCTATGACACCCAATTTACCAACATAACAAACCTACACATGTACCCCTGAACCTAAAACAAATAAATAAATAAATAAAATGATGTGGGAAAAAGGTTTAATCATAAGAACTCAAATACAAGTTTATGCCAAACAAATCTGAAAATTAGTTGAAATCGATAATGTAGTAGAAAAAACTGAGTAAGCAAAGTTGACTCAAAAATGAGCTGACACCCTGAAAAACCCAATAACTATAAAAGAAATTAAGAAGAAATCAAAACTCTAGAAAGGACACAATTCCCAGACAATCTTCTGGGCACATTGTATTAAACTTACAAAGAACAGATAATTCCTGTATTATTCACACTCTTACAGAACATAGAAAAAAATGGAATGTTTTCAGCTCATTCTACAAATTTAACATCACAGTGTACCATAACCAGATAAAAATAGAAAGAAAGAAACCCACAAAAAAATCAAAAAACCCAAAGACAAATAGAGGCAAAAATCTCCCCAAAAATATTGGAATTTTTTATATTATACTTTAAGTTTTGGGATACATGTGCAGAAGGTGCAGGGTTATTACATAGGTATACATGTGCTATGGTGGTTTGCTGCACCCATCAACCCATCATCTACATTAGGTATTTCTCCTAATGCTATTCCTCCTCTAGCCTTCCAACTCCCAACAGGCCCCAGTGGGTGATGTTCCCCTCCCTGTGTCCATATATTCTCATTGTTCAACTCCCACTTATGAGTGAAAACATGTGGTGTTTGGTTTTCTGTTCCTGTGTTAGTTTGCTGAGAATGATGATTTCCAGGTTCATTCATGTTCCTGCAAAAGACATTAACTCATCCTTTCTTATGGCTGCATAGTGTATACGTGCCATTGTGTATATGTGCCACATTTTCTTTATCCAGTCTAACATGATGGGCATTTGGGTTGGTTCCAAGTCTTTGCTATTGAGAATAGTGCTGTAATAAACATACATGTGCATGTGTCTTCATAGCAGAATGATTTATAATCCTTTGGGTATATACCCAGTAATGGGATTGCTGGGTCAAATGATATTTCTGCTTCTAGATCCTTGAGGAATCACCACACTGTCTTTCACAATGGGTTGAACTAATTTACATTCCCACCAACAGTGTAACAGCATTCCTGTTTCTCCACATCCTCTCCAGCATCTGTTGTTTCGTGACTTTTTAATGATTGCCATTCTAACTAGCATGAGATGATATCTCATTGTGGTTTTGATTTGCATTTCTCTAATGACCAGTGATGGTGAGCTCTTTTACATATGTTTGTTGGCTGCATAAATGTCTTCTTTTGAGAAGTATCTGTTCATATCCTTTGTCCACTTTTTGATGGGGTTGTGTGTTTTTTTTTCTTGTACATTTGTTTAAGTTCCTTGTAGATTCTGGATATTAGCCCTTTGTCAGATGGCTAAACTGCAAAAATTTTCTCCCATTCTATAGGTTGCCTGTTCACTCTGATGATAGTTTCTTTTGCTGTGCAGAAGCCCTTCAGTTTAATTAGATCCCGTTTGTCGATTTTGGCTTTTATTGCCATTGCTTTTGGTGTTTCAGTCAAGAAGTCTTTGCCCATGCCTATGTCCTGAATGGTATTGCCTAGGTTTTCTTCTAGGTTTTTATGGTTTTATGTCTTACATTTAAGTCTTTAATCCCTCTTGAGTTAATTTTTGTATAATGTTTACACATTGAAGGGGTCCAGTTTCAGTTTTCTGCATAGTCTAGTCACTTTTCCCAACACTATTTATTAAATACAATCCTTTCCCCATTGTTGTTTGTGCCAGGTTTGTCAAAGATCAGATGGCTGTAGATGTATGGCATTATTTCTGAGGCCTCTGTTCTGTTCCATTGGTCTATATATCTGCTTTGGTGCAAGTACCAGGCTGCTTTTGTTACTGTAGCCTTGTAGTAGAGTTGAAAGTCAGATAGCATGATGCCTCTAGCTCTGTTCTTTGTGCTCAGGATTGTCTTGGTCATACGGGCTCTTTTTTGGTTCCATATGAAATTTAAAGTAGTTTTTTCTAATTCTAAGAAGAAAGTCAATGGTAGCTTGATGGGGATAGCATTGAGTCTATAAATTACTTTGGGCAGTATAGCCATTTTCATATTGATTCTTCCTGTCCATGAGCATGGAATGTTTTTCCATTTGTTTCTGTCGTCTCTTATTTCCTTGAGCAGTGGTTTGTAGTTTTCCTTGAAGAGGTCCTTCACATCCCTTGTAAGTTGTATCCCTAGGTATTTTATTCTCTTTCTAGGACATAAACTATCGCATAAATAGAACCAATGACAAAAAGCACATGATTATCTCAACAGATGCAGAAAAGGCCTTCAATAAAATTCAACAGCCCTTCATGCTAAAAACTCTCAATAAACGGTATTGATGGAATGTATCTCAAAATAATAAGAGCTGTTTATGACAAACCCACAGCCAATATCATACTGAATGGGCAAAAGCTGGAAGCATTTCCTTTGAAAATCGGCACAAGACAAGGATGCCTTCTCTCACTGCTCCTATTCAGCATAGTATTGGACATTCTGGCCAGGGCAATCAGGCAAGAGAAAGAAAGAAAGCGTATTCAAAAAAGAAGAAAGGAAGTCAAATTGTCTCTGTTTGCAGATGACATGATTGTATATTTAGAAAATCCCATCATCTCAGCCCAAAACCTTCTTAAGCTAATAAGCAATTTCAGCAAAGTCTCAGGATACAAAAATCAATGTGCAAAACTAACAAGCATGCCTATACACCAATAATAGACAATCAGAGAGCCAAATATTGACATTTTAACTCAGTAGTGCATTAAGAGAATTATAGCATGAACTTGCAGTCTTTTTCACAGAAATGCTAGGATAGATTAACATTAGTCTGTCATTTAGTGTAATTCACTACACCAAGAGCTTAAAAAAGAAAAATTACATTATTACCTAAATACACACGAAAAGGCACTTACTAAAGCTTAATGATCACTCTTGATAAGAAAAGATTTTCTTCAGCAAACTGACAGAAGCTACCACCAGAAACCTATATGATACTTCTGATGAATCATAAAGACCACTTTCATTGAAGTTTAAAATAAGTGGAAGGTTCTGTTACTCCCTCAGTGGGAACAAACTCCAAAAAAGCAAGGTAGTAAATCAAGAAACAGAAAGATATGGGATCCAGGAAGCAGGAGATACAACACAGAAGAGAGGCAAAGGAAATCCCCGGGATTACTGTGAAGGAAAATCCAGAATGATAAATGTGCAGAAGATCTAGAAAGTAAGGTACAGAAGGTTGAATGATTACTGGAAGGATAATTCAAAAAAAATTTAAAAAATTAAATTGACAGGACAGTGTTAAAATTCATTGCGACAATATGTAGACTTTGGGCAGAGAGTTTGCATAGAAATTAGTAATCTATTTACAAAAACTAAGCAAAGAAAAAATGAATTAATGATTAATCCTGGACAGGGATACTTAAGAAAAATAAATATAGTATTCTATATGACTCAGCTGAAAATACTATTTATAATCATTGGGCCGGGAACAGTGGCTTATGCCTGTAATCCCAGCACTTTGGGAGGCCGAGGCAGGTGGATCACTTAAAGTCAGGAGTTCGAGACCAGCCTGGCCAACATGGTGAAACCCCATCTCTACTAAAAACATAAAAATTACCCCCGCATGGTGGCGGGTGCCTGTAATTCCAGCTACTCAGGAGGCTGGGACAGGAGAATCACTTGAACCTGGCAGGCAGAGGTTACAGCGAGCCGAGATCATGCCACTGCACTCCAGCGTGGGTGACAAGAGTGAGACTCCATCTAAAATAAAAAACAAAATAAAAAATATAGCCACAATAACATATAATATGTAAACTGAATACTGATTTAACCAAAACTGTGATGTAAATCATTTGGGAATATGGGGGAGGGCATATATTAGAGAGCTCTAATCTTCCATAATAGTAAGTCAATGAATAATATTTAAAATTGAAAAAATTTAAAAGTATTAATATAAGCATGATATTTAGAAATATAAGTATTAAAAAAACAGAAGAAATAGCTATGAGAATTGAAAGTGGTTGCTACTGAGGAATGACAGAGGTGGAGAAGGATGAAGCGAGGACTGTCAGTTTCTATGTCGTGTAAAACTAATTTACTTACCTAAAATACCTTCATATATTCCTTTAGTAAAAATTAAAACTAAATTCAGATTTTAAAAAAGACTGACAGTATCCAGTGAGGCTGTAGAGAAACATATGTAATCTTAGACCTGATAGCTAAGAGAATAACTTAGTACAGGCTTTCTAGAGAGTATGTTGGCAGTAATATCAAAATTTCAAATATCCTTATTATCTAATCCAACAATTCCTCCTCTGGCAAATTATTTTAAGAAAACAACAGGGCAGATGTAAAGATTTACCTAAAAGGGTGTTCACAGGATCATACTTTAAAATACTGGAACATTCTGACTATTGATAAGGACTGATTTAGTACATTATATACTTCCATACAGGGGAATACCTGCAGACTTTTACAATATTGACATAAAGTAGTGGTTTCAAATCATGTTTTTGGAAGTCTATATTCATTTCTCTAGGGCTGCCATAACAAAGTACCAAAATCTAGGTGGCTTAGAAAAACAGAAATCTATTGTCTTATGGTTGTTGGCTAGAACTCTTAGATCAAGGTGTCAGCAGTGCTGGTTCCATCTGAGGGCTGTAAGGGAGAATTTCTTTCATGCTTCTCTCCTACTTCTTGCATTTGCTGGCAATCTTTGGGGTTCCTTGGCTTGTGGATGCACCACTCTGATCTCAGCCTTTATCTTCACATGGCAGTCTTCCTATGCCATGTACCTGTGTCTGCATCCAGATTTCCCTTTTTTGTAGGGACATCAATCATGTTGGATTAGGGTCCACCCTGGTAACCTCATCTTAACTTGATCATCTGTAAATACCCTGTAAGCAATTGGTCACATTCAAAGGAACTTGGGGGGTAGGACTTCAACATCTTTTTACAGAATACATTCAACCCATAACAGAATTGTGGGGTCTCTGAGGGGTGCCTCAAAAACTATTGCAATTAACTGTAGGTCTTGAGCCAGTGAGCTCTAGACTTCCCTTGTCCACTTTAACTAGAAAAGTTCCTATTTTTATAAATTAATATTCTGAAAGTTTATATGAAGAAAAGCTTCCACAATTTAAAATGTTTAAAAGCAACCAACATAAAACTATATTTATATATGTCCCAAATATATTGCTAATTAACAAAAGCAGTTTGCAAGCATGTGAATATGTTCCCAGTTCTATATAAGTTTTAAAAAGTCACGATCTATAGCTACAGTGCTTATATTTAGATCAATACCATTTTTGGTACAACATATCCACAAAATATTTACAGTATTAACATGGCTATAATTTTTCAAGTTCCCTTTATATATGTCTTCATATTTTTCTATATTGTCTAGTTTTTTGCAGTGCTATATCTTGTAATTAAAAAAGACTATATTATTAAAGATATAAAAAGGTGGCCAGGTGTAATGGCTCATGCCTGTAATCCTAGGATTTCGGGAGGCTAAGGCAGGCAGATGGCTTGAGCCCAGCAGTTCACAATCAGCTCAGGCAACATGGCAAAACCCTATCTCTAAAAAATAAAAATAGAAAAAGACATGATATTCAGTAAATACATGTTGGTAAATTGATCAATATAATTTTATTAGTCTGGCTTGGCTTATAAGAATTTCAAACTGCATCCATGTCCCTACAGACCATCATTCTTAGCAAACTATCACAAGAACAGAAAACCAAACACCGCATGTTCTCACTCATAGGTGGCAACTGAACAATGAGATCATTTGGACTCGGGAAGGGGAACATCACACACCGGGGCCTATCATGGGGAGGGGGCAGGGGGGAGGGATTGCACTGGGAGTTATACCTGATGTAAATGACGAGTTGATGGGTGCTGACGAGTTGATGGGTGCAGCACAGCAACATGGCACAAGTATACATATGTAACAAACCTGCACGTTATGCACATGTACCCTAGAACTTAAAGTATAATAAAAATAAAAATAAAAATAAAAATAATTAAAAAAAAGAATTTCAAACTGAGAGAATTTGCGTAATTATTCAAGTTCTACTTTTCAGAACATCAATCCTTGCCATTCAAATCCTACTGATGCTCTCTGATAAAAGTGAGTCTGAAAACCCAAGTCTATTCACGGATGAACAAACAAAATGTGGTACAAACATACAATGCAAAATTATTCAGCCTTTAAAAACAAGAAAATTCTGACACATAGTACAACATGGGTGAACCTTGAAGACATTATGTTAAGTGAAATAAGATAGTCACAAAAGGACAAATGCTGTGCGATTCCACTTACATGAGGTATTTAGAGTAGTCTAATTCATAGACACCAAAAGTAAAATGGTAGTTACTAGGGACTGGAGACAGGGGTAAATGAGGACTTATTGAATGAGTATGGAGTTTCAGTTTTGCAAGAACAAAAATTGTTCTGGAGATGGGTGGTGGTGATGGTTGCACAACAGTGTGAGTGTGCTGAATACCACTGAACTGTACACTTAAAAATGGTTAAAATGGGCCAGCTGAGGTGGTTCACGCCTGGAGGCTGAGGTGAGTGGATCACCTGAGGTTTGGAGTTCGAGACCAGCCTGGCCAACATGGTGAAACCCTGCCTCTACTAATAATAACAAAAAACTTAGCCGAGCTTGGTGGTGCACACTTGTAATCCCAGCTACTCGGGAAGCTGAGGCAGGAGAATCGCTTGAACCCAGAAGGCGGAGATTGCAGTGAGCCGAGGTTGCAGTGAGCTGAGACCATGCCATTGCACTCCAGCGAAACTCCATCTCAAAAAAAAAGTTAAAATGATGACTCTTGTACATAGTTTACCACAATTAAAAAATAAACAATAAAAAAAATATTTTGATCTTAAAACACTTCAAGGTAATGTGTACCTAGCTGACATTCATTTTTAATATCAGAAGCTCATTTACTTATTATTTTTCATTAATGAATCATTATAACATAATCACCATTTTCATCATCCCTATCAGCATCAAAGTACTGCAAAAACCAGCTGTATGCTTTATTCTAAAGATCACTTTTCATTTTCTTTATACAGGCAGCATAAATACTTTTTGGAGAAAAACACTATGAGGAGCATTGAGAAAGTCCTTATTTGGAATACTTAGTTGGACTTACCTAAACTGAACTTTCCCTTCCTTGACCCAGGGCAACCTCTGCCAAGCCCACTACCCTCCAGCTCCCACGCCATGAAAGATCGAAGAAGATAATCAGAAAAGCCACCCAAGAAAAGGAAAAGGGAGAATCAGTTACATATCCAGCAAGCCAGAAAACAAGAAAACCCAAATCTGTTCCAGTTCTCTAGTTTCACCTTAAAGGCAAAGAACTGTAGATGCTTATGAGGAGCTCTTCAAAGCCTAAATTCATAGCCTCTCTACGCGGGAGGTTACCAGCATCTGAAGAAAAACAACCACTACCAGAAAAGCTCTTCTTTGTTTTCATTCTTTGCAGTCCTTCAGGAAACTCTTGATAATGTGAAATGTTATTACTGCAAATGTTGGCTCAGGCAAGTTTACTCTAGAGTCTGACTATCACTGACTTGTTCGCAAAATAAAATCATTTTTAAAGCCTACGAGGAAAGCCAAGAGCAAACCACAAATCAGAAAACCACCAAGGCGGGCTGGCCTCATTGCCAGAGTTTAATGTGATCTAATGGGAGGACAACGAGATGTGAGAATTTGATTTTACGATGCTCCATGTAACATTTGGCAATACGGAGGGGTTGGGCCCAACTTCCCCATCCTTAAGCAAACATTTGAAGTAATGTTTCACTTTCTCATCAGTTTTAATTCTGTCAACGAGAGGGTAGAAATTCAGCCTGCCCTGCTGATTTTAAAAGTGCCGTCTGCTTCGGATGCTCATAGATTTGCTTAATATCCATTTGTATAAGATGAAGATGGGCAGGTGGGGAAGGGGCCAGGAAAATAGGATGAAACTATTTAGTGGCAGTGTACCAACTGGACTGCCACTCTCTTCTGCACTGGTGATTTATTCCATGGGTGGGAAGGCAGGAATAGGGCTAACTTAAGCAACATTCTTTCGCAAGCAAAAACTAACCCCAATGAGAAAGAGTCAGATCTGGGCTGAATCACATTGCCCAGTCTCACAGCAAATGGGACTGGAACTCAGGTGGAGCTCTACTTCCCATAACTCATTCTTTAAAAAAGAAATAAAATGGTAGCAACACAGAAACGCTTTGCATATGTCAAATTAACAGCAGAAGACCCTATGGAATAGAGAAAGTCAGTCAGGAAATCCCATAAAAGGGCACATGAGCAATGAAAAATACATTAAAGTTACATATTTCATGCAGCTTTTATTTCTGTTGCCAGGACAATGGAATGAGAATCAGATCTCTTTTTTTCCTTCTTACGGAAGAATGCAACCCTACCAATGCCAAACTCCTACTTACACTGTCATTTTATAGCAATTACAAAGTTGGCCCAGTGAAGAAATGTAAAACTCATAGAGTCAAGTTTCTTCAAGCAATAGTTTGCTAAAGGAAGTGTAACAAATCCAAGGGTCTAGGAAAAATTTACTAGAACTTCTATTTCTATTGACTTTTAAGCTAAACACTAAGAAGGAAAGAAAGCCTCACTAAGAGTTAAAATCTGGATGACACCAGGTGTCCACACCAGGTGACAGACAGTCACCTCTCACCCACCACCTGTGGACTGTGAGTCTTCCTGAAAGAAGGTTGAGAGCTCAAAGTGCTGAGGGTATGATAGGGGTAGCATCAGTTCAGGCAGGCTGGGCTGCAGTAACATAGAGACCAAGCAGGTAATGGCTCAACACAATAGAAAGTTAGTTTTTGCTTAGGTAGCCATTCTGGTGATGAGATCAGCAGGACAGCTCAAGCCATGCCATCACTCAGATGAGGCTCTGCCAACTTCCACTTATGGTTAGCATAGCCATCTGCATTGCTTCCTGCAGGAAGAAGGAAGAACCATGGAGAATCACTTCTAGGAGGCTTTTTATGGGACCAGACTGGAAGTGGTACATATTATTGAAGTTCATCCTCCATTGGCCATGACTTAGTCTCAGAGCCACACTTAACTACAAGGGAAGCCAGGAAATGTAGCCTGGTTATGTGCTCAAGAAGAAGAAACAAATTATGGCTAAAAGTCAGCAGTTTCTACCATAGGAGTCCTCATCCATTCAGTGGATTGCAATGTATTGCAATCAACATGTTCCCCTCACACAGATTTAACCATTTTAATAAAATGTAACCTCATGAAATGAACAGGTAGCTGAAAAATATTCCTACTACAAAGTTAAAAATTGAAGATAATATTAATAATACGAACACAAGCCAACCACAAGAAAAGAACAGAGCTAAAGCCTCATATTTTAAACTCTTTGTCAATAATAATGTGAGGTTTTTTTAAAAAATACTATTAAATTACTTCTGGAAAGAAGTCAAGCCAAATATTTTTAAAAATTTTAAGTTTATTTGAAATACAGATTTATATCCACTTTTATAATAATGAACCTTATATTCCATATATACCTGAAACATGACTAATAAGAATGTGAACATATCAAAATTAGCAAAAAATTTAAGTAGTCATAAAATAAACATGGAGAAAAGCTTCTGTAATTTTATGTGCAGCTTAAAGTCATGTTATACTTAATCTATTATTTTGAAAAATTTTACTAAGCTTGATGAGAGATGTTTAGAGGTCTCCTTTGAGATTTCTCATTAAATAATAAAGTACAAAAAGAAACATACCATTGGGTTCTCATTTTTTCTTCACCCCATAATTTAAAATTGTAAAATAACATATGTAAAACAATCTGACAGTAGGCTGGGCATGGTGGCTCACGCCTGTAATTCCAGCACTTTGGGAGGCCAAGGTGAGCAGATCACTTGATGCCAGGAGTTCGAGACCAGTCTGTGAAATGTAGCAAACCCCGTCTCTACTAAAAATTAGCGGGACATGGTGGCATACACCTATAATCCCAGTTACTCAGGTGGCTGAGGCACAAGAATCACTTGAACTTCGGAGGCGGAGGTTGCAGCGAGCTGAGATTGCACCACTGCACGCCAGCCTAGGCAACAGAGTGAGACTCTGTCTCAGAAAAAAAAAAAAAAAAAAATCTGGCAACAAAATTGTATTCCTCTGTTAATATAAAAAAAAAAGCTGAAGTTTTAAGAAATAATTAAAATATGTTTTGTAGTGTTGGGAGGTTCATTTACAGATCAATGAAAGTACAGGTTTCTAATGTATCTCAGCTTATGGTATTTTCTAGATCCTGTTTCAATAGTTAAATATATAACTATTTGTGCATGTGTGTGTGCACACATATACCTGTGCATGTACCACAGAAAGATATGTACTAAAGAATGTGTCTTCTCAAAAATCACTCAACTAATATTTATAGTGCACCTGCTCCTTATCCTGATGCAGTTTTCATTACAGCAGCAATACTCAATCTAGCCAATACAATATTTTGAAAGAAAATTGTGTAAGTGTATCAGTGATGGAGCAACTACTTCGATGAAATGTTTTAAAAGGTTTTGGGAATAAGTTTACTGAGGCAGCATTAATGAAATCTTTTTGCTTCACCATTCATAGGCAAGCTATTGTAACAAAATGCTACAAAATGTCACTCATAAGTTTAATTTTAGAAAAACTAGAACCTTCAGATAAAGGGAAGTCAAATACCCAATACCCATTAGGATGACTACTATCAAAAAATGAAACAGAAAATAGCGAGTATTGGCAAGGATCTGGAGTTAGTATATTCTTGTGCACTATTGGTGGGAATATAAAATGGTATAGTTGTTATGGGAAACAAAACGGTAGTTCCTCAAAAAATTAAAAATTGAATTACTATAAGATGCACACATTCTACTTCTGGGTATATACCCAAAATAACTGAAAGCTGGGTCCTGAAGAGATATCTGTATACCCATGTTCATAGCACCATCATTCACAAAAGCCAAAAGGTGGAAGCAACCCAGTGTCCATCAACAGAAGAACAGATAAGCAAAATGTGATTCAGATATACATACAATGAAATAGTGTTCTGCCTTTAAAAAGAAGGAAATTCTCACAAATGCCATAATATGGATGAGCCTCAAGGACATTATGCTAAATGAAATAAGCCAATAACAAAAAATAGTGTATAATGTCACTTATATGAGTACCTATAGTAGTGAAATGCATAGAGACAGAAAATGAAAGGGTAGTTATTAGAGACTAGGGAGAAGGAGGGATGGATAGTTGCTTAATAGGTATAGAGTATCAGTTTTGCAAGATCCATATAATTCTGGAGATTGGTTATCCAACAATGTGAATGTACTTAACATTAATGAACTATACATTTAAAAAATGATAAAATGGTAAATGTGTATTATGAGTATTTTACTATAATTAATTGTTTTAATGTAGAGGAGTCTACAGTTGGATATTGAGATATGGAGCAATGATGAAAACATTTTCTATAACTCAGAGTTTGCTGACTTTTAAAACACAAGAAACACATACACACCATCTACTTTCAAGGTAAAGATGATATTTTCACAATGAATTTAAAGTAACTGTTCTTTGAAAGAAATTCAAGCTATGCTGAGAACATTTTGAAAACATATTTAAAGTGTTTCCATCACTATGTGTGTTGTTGCTGATAATTATACAAATGCAGCCCTATAAAAATTTTCCTAACTGAACACTTACACTTAGAAATGGAACATTTAAGCTATTTAATAATTTATCAAAGAGTTTTAATGGTTTTGAATTCAGTTGGTAAACCAGTAACAAGCAACTCCCAATTATTTGTAAGAACAAGTGGTTAACATCAGAGAAGATAAAAAATTTTATCCAAATTTCAACAAAAGTTTCTCCATAATTGAAATATAGACTAGAGAAATGACCATCATGATTTAGTAAGCCTAGTCAATGATGGGTTCCTTCCACTCCTTCATTCCTTCCATTTGTAGATTCCATTCAGATCTAAAAATACTTCCAAGGGATCTTTTTAAGATACGGCAATCGAAATTCAAAAATTGTCAGATTGTGAATTCGTTAAAATCGGGTTTTAAACTAGGATTTTAAAAACATATTGAAGCATATTAAATCATACAACTCTCACAAATGAGAGCAAAAAGAGCTAGGTATCATAAGCAAAAATAAGTAAAATAATTTTTAGAGTATTCTTTCTTTCATCTATTTTAAGCCTATGTTATTTTCTATCTTACAAATGTCTTATAAAGTGCATAATATATTGGTACATAGCATATGCATATAACTCACAAATTAATTTTGTTCATACATAAAAATGTTTATTAATATGGATATAAAATATAGAGACTATTGGTCTAAAATGTCTTGGAAACCAGTTAGGGAGAAATCTATAAACTTTGGTTTAAAAAGCAAATGGTCTAAATCTGCAATATGGAAGACCAAGGTTATATATGAGAAAGGCTTTTCTTTATAGTAGAAGCAAGAAGCCACAAGAGTAATTCTCATCCATTGAAATTATGTAGGTATAGTTCTTCCTTAGAGTAATGAGATCAATTCGTTTTATTCATAGGAATATTATGTAGCTCTACTGTCCTTAAGTGCCATCCAGGAGATAATTCTAAGTATGTATCTACAGTCAAGAATAACATTTTGATAGTGAAGTAACACTGTACACATAGATTTTCTCTTAGAATATTTAAAGTACTTATGCTTTCATCACTAAGTTTTCTTGAATCTGTTTTGGAATGTGATGGGACACATTTAAGTAAACAAACAATCACATACATAAACACTGTATTAATCTTTTTGTCATTTGATCCCTCCCTTCATGTAAAACCACTGCAGAAGGAAAAAAATTTTTATCACAAAATAGCTACATCATTCCCATTATTTAGAATGTCTTTCCTTTCTTCTTTCATTTTATCTGAGTTTTCTCTGTAATTTGGGGTTCACTTCCAAAAACTTGTATTCAACAACTATTTGAGTATACTACATGCTTCTATGGCAGATTGATTGCAAAAATGGCCCTGTTTTCTATATCGACATGCTCTTTGCAATGTGGCTTTGTAGTTCCTCTTATTAGAAAGTGAAGTATATTTTCCCATCTCTTGAATATGGACTAACTTTGGCACTTTTTTTTGGCCAATAAAACACGGCAGAGGTGATAATGTGTCAGTTCCAGTCTAGGTCTACTTCCACCATATGTCCTTGAAAACTCACTAACCTACAGAATAAGTCCAGGATGGGTATGAGACTACATGCAAGAGAGCTGAGGTGTTCTAGATGATTACTAATGAATGTCCCAGGCAGGGCACAGTGGCTCATGCCTGTAATCCCAGCACTTTGGGAGGCCGAGCAGGTGGATCACTTGAGGTCAGGAGTTCAAGACCAGCCTGGCCAACATGGAGTAACCCCATCTCTACTAAAAATACAAAAATTAGCCAGGTGTGGTGGTACATGCCTGTAGTCCCAGCTACTTGGGAGGCTGAGGCAGGAGAATCGCTTGAACCCAGGAGGTGGAAGTTGCAGTGAGCCAAGATCGTACCATTGCACTCCGGCCTGGGCAAGAAGAGTGAAATCCCGTCCCACCCCACCCCTCCCCCCAAAAAATGTCCTGAACAGAGTTGCCTAATCTGCATGTGGCTAACAGCAGATGCATGTAGAGGTCCAGCCAAGGGCAGAAGAGCCACCCAACTGAGCCCAGACCAGATTAGCAGCTCATAGAATTTTGAGCTAAATGAATGGTTACAATTTTAAGCAGTTAAGTTTTGGGCTGGTTTGTTAAGCAGTATTATTGTGATAACTGTTAACAATCCTTACTAGGCATACTAAAAAGATGGAAACAATGTGGTCCTTTCTGCCCTTGAAGGACTCATCTTCTGTATAAGGTCTTTTAATCTGGGGCCCACAGATGGACTTTAAAGAGATCTTAAATTATTTTAAATTATATGTGAGATTTAACATGTCTTCTCAAGTGTTTTTCCTCCGGGGAAGTGGAGTTTATAGTTTTTATCAGATTCTTAAATAAGTTGATCTCTCACCAAAAGGTTAATACAGCACAGTCGTGACGATACTGATGTAGTTATAAAAAGTATAATACATCAAATCCAATAATAGAGGTATGTGACAGGTAGTATGGCAATACAGAGAAGAAAACTTTTAAATCTCCTGAGGAATTCTAAGGCTTTCTCAAAGAAATTATTCTTCCCAAGCGTCTCCACAGACACAAAGAACCTTTCAGGCAATGGGATAGCAGGTCCAATAACATGGAAAAGTAAAACTGCCTGGTTTGTTTACGGAAAAGAAATTGTACATGTAGCAAGATACATAGTTAAGGTATGGAAGATAAAACTGAAGAAGGCTGAGGTCAAGATGTAGTCCATGCCAGGGAATTTGTTTTTTAAAACTGTAAGGATCTGCCACTAAAAGTTTTTAAGCAAAGAAAAAACATTGTGAAAAATCGCATTTTAGAATTCCTGGTGGCAGAGAATAGAACAGCTTGCTTGGAGAAATGACTGGTGCAAGCTGGCAACAGTACAGGCAAGAAATGATGGAAGTCTGAATTCAGGGAGTGGCACAGGGTGTAGAGGACAGAGGTGAGGTTTGAAAGTAGAATCATCAGGAGCTATTGACTGATTAGGTATAAAAGTGAGAAAGCAATCTGGGATTAGTATTTCTTGATTGCACAAATGGAGATGGTGATAAAAATCACTGAGGAGAGAATGCCAAAGGAGCATCACGGAGAGAGAAATTTTTTAAATCCCATTTTGAACATGTTCAATTACAGATTGTGCAGCAGGCCTAGAACTCAAACAAATAGTGAAGGATGAAGACTTAGAAGTTACTGACTATAAATTCCGAGGAATTTGAGGAGTCAAGAAAATGCAGCATGTAGGAAAAAATTGAGGGAAATACATATGTTCTAAACATGAAAATACACATGCCTTGGTCAAAGGTACTTAAAGAATTGCCAGCCCAGGGCAAAAATGACTCTTCTGTGACTGGCTCTTGAAAAGATAAAAAAAAAAGGCAGAGAGAGGACAAAAACAGAGAGAGAAAATACCAACCTTTCCTCAGCACGTGGAGCAGCAAGTCAAGTCCTGTGAGCTAAAGCTGGGGTTGAGGTCAGTGCTCTACCCTTGAACTGCAAATGCACACAAGTCTCCAGTCCATGCTGTCTATATCCTGCATACACTTCTTGCAGATCAGCTCCACACATTTGTCACTTGAACCAACACTTCCTAAGAGCAGGAAGTTATAACAGCACAGAGAGCGAGAGATATTTCCAAAAGCTTTGGATAAATTAGCATCAAATTCAGATTTTATAAAATTTTTATGTACAAATACTGACTTATCCCAAAACAAAAACAAAGCAAAATAAAAACCTCCAGAAAATGTTTAAGAGGATACCTAATAAATGCAGAGCCCATGACAAAGTACTGTGGGAATGAAAATATGAATAGAGCATAAAATCTGATCTTAAAGGAAAAATCAGCTACCATCCATGGTGACTGTGAGATACGTAATTTGCAAGTTATAGGTATAAAGCCCATGAGAATGGATAAGGCCAACCAGAAGGTGGGGGAAATGCAGTACTCACAAATGGTAGCCTGTGTTTCCCAGAGTTTTGTTTGGCCTGTACAGTGTTTTTTAAAACGATGATATCTGCCAATATTTAAAAATTGGGAGATTTCACCCCAAAAAATCAAATTCAACTTCTCTTGGAAAATTAATTAAAAGAAATTGCAACACTGGGCTCATGTTGCCACTCAGCAATAACTGGAGCTGAAAAGCAGTGGCTACCTTTAGAATGACCACGTGTCCTTCAATTAGCCACCTTTCTCATTGTCTTCACTAATTGTATTTACCTGCCTGCTCCTTGTAGGCATCTGAATTTGTGACCGTCTGTGTAGAATCAGAAAAGAATTCTAAGAAAGGAAAACTGAATCATGTACATCCAGCTATGGCTGTTTATAAGCCAGTGTCTCTTCTCCACTAAAAATTAGCTGTTTAAGATCAGACTTGATGCCATTCATCTTTTCATTCCATTACTCTTCTACGGGCTCTGCACATACGAGGTATCCTCCAAGCATTTTCTGCAAGTTTTTGTTTTGTACTGTTTGGTTTTGGTTTGGGATAAGTCAGCATTTATATATATAAACTTAAACTTATAAAGCCTGAATTTGATGCTAATTTACCCAAAGGCATATTCATTATTCATTTCCCCTATTCACTGTCATTACCCTAAACATCTGCTCTGATCAAATAAGGGTCTTATTGAAGCTTTATGACCTTCTGTGGTCAGTAGCTAGAGTTGCACATCCAAAGTTAAGTAATATAGTTAGTTCTGTGTCATACAAAGGATACAATAAGAATATAATAAAACCTCAAGAAATATGAAAAAATTATTTTCAGTTTATTGGGCTACTTTTTAATTTTCCATGCCATTCTTCATTTAGAAAGATCAAAGAGAAGGACTTGAGATCACATACTTTTATGACTGCAACACTAAGGGAAGGAGAAAGGGGAAAAGTTTACATTCTTAAAAAGAAGAAAAAAATCAATGTGCTAGTTAGAATTGTATCAGAATCCAACAAAGTTTACAGGCTTGTGGCAATAAGTTCCTACTGCCAATTAGGAATATAAAAGAATTAACTGTATTATCAAGATCAAAGAAATATTAGAGCCACTTATCTGCATACCCTCAATCCCAAGGTTTTGCTCTATTTTAATTTTCTCACCTTTTTCCTGCTAAGTAAAGACAGTGAGATATTAGCTCATATTTAAAAAAAAAAGATATAGTAACTATGACATGAAAGTTAGATCAATGTAGCTGTAGGGACCCGGAGCATACAGACCTCGCTGGCTTCACTCTTACCTCGGTGTCTGCTGCACCCTCCGCTTCCTCTCCTAGGCCACGAGACCCAGCGGCTAGAAATTCACCATGTCTATTCTCAAGGTCCATGCCATGGAGATCTTTGACTCTCCTGGGAATCCCACTGTTGAGGTTGATCTCTTCACCTCAAAAAGTCTCTTCAGAGCTGCTGTGCCCAGTGATGCTTCAACTGGTATCTACGAGGCCCTAGAGCTCCGGGACAATGATAAGACTCGCTACATGGGGAAGGGTATCTCAAAGGCTGTTGAGCACATGGTTAAAACTATTGCGCCTGCCCTGGTTAGCAAGAAACTGAACGTCACAGAACAAGAGAAGATTGACAAACTGCTGATCGAGATGGATGGAACAGAAAATAAATCCAAGTTTGGTGCAAACGCCATTCTGGGGGTGTCCCTCGCCGTCTGCAAAGCCAGTGCCGTTGAGAAGGGGGTTCCCCTGTACCGCCACATCGCTGACTTGGCTGGCAACTCTGAAGTCATCCTGCCAATCCCGGCTTTCAATGTCATCAATGGCGGTTCTCATGCCGGCAACAAGCTGGCCATGCAGGAGTTCATGATCCTCCCAGTTGGTGCAGCAAACTTCAGGGAAGCCATGCGCATTGGAGCCGAGGTTTACCACAACCTGAAGAATGTCATCAGGAAGAAATACGGGAAAGATGCCACCAATGTGGGGGATGAGCACGAAGTATCTGAAAGATGTCACTTTACAGAAACAGTGTGTACCATTCTGACATTACAATGGTGGAGTTGGCAGGTGTGCCCAGGCCAAGCAGTGGGGCTGGACACAAGGTCCGTGGCCCAAAAAGAGTGCTGAATTTTTGCTGCACATGCTTAAAAATGCAGAGAGTAATGCTGAACTTAAGGGTTTAGATGTAGATTCTCTGGTCATTGAGCACATCCAAGTGAACAAAGCACCTAAGATGCGCTGACGGACCTACAGAGCTCATGGTCGGATTAACCCATACAAGAGCTCTCCCTGCCACATTGAGATGATTCTTACTGAAAAGGAACAGACTGTTCCTAAACCAGAAGAGGAGGTTGCCCAGAAGAAAAAGATATCCCAGAAGAAACTGAAGAAACAAAAATTTATGGCACAGGAGTAAATTCAGCATTAAAATAAATGTAATTAGAAGAAGAAAAAAAAAGAAAGTTAGATCAATGATAAAGATTTACAGTCTAAGGTTTACTCTCATTTTCAATAGTTCCCCCAAACTAAAGGTGATAAAAATACATTTTATGTAATCCCATTAGCTCATTAATCACCTAAAGGCCTGGCTGTTGACCCTTCACCTTTCCCAATGGGACTGAGGAAGTCAATCAACTGATAAAATAAAGTCTCCATCAGACTTTAAAAAGAAAAAACCCTTTTTAATGACTATGAAAAATATATATGTGAGATTCAGGTTAACTTCCCAAAATTTACATCGAGAAAAGAATCAAGAACATTCACTATACCAAAAAAAAAAAAAAAATGGGATTTTTGCAATCTCTTTTTAAAAGTGAAAGAGAGAGGGAGAATAGATTTTAATGAGCTTCCCTGTTCACCTTGATTAAATCAGAACTTTAGAGAAAGTAACCTAGCAGAACTTCAGAAATGTGAAGTTCAAGTTCAACTAATGAAGGAACAAAGACTTTAATTTTAGCTGAATGATCTTCCCATGTCTGTGTCAGTTTCACACTCTATTAGATCCTCTGGAACAAAAGGCCCAGACCCTCCTACTGGGAATCTTTCTCTGGAGCCCTAGGCACTATTGTTGATTTTATCTTAAAGGGCTTGGGAACACATTTTATAAACATGAAAACAGAGAGCAAGTAAGTGTGAGAAACATCCAGTGAAAGAAGGTCAATGCTGTCAAAGCCCCACTGAATTTCTTTTAAAATGATGTAGGTAGATGCATTTCTGGTTGGTGTGTTTAGTCAGACAGAGGTTTGAAAATGATATTCATTTGTCCCTTTTCTTACATGTGAAAATAATCACAATTTCTCAGGGAAGAATCTCCTGCTGGGTTACCAACTGCTGGGCTCATCCTCTCATACAACCAAATACCTTATTTTCAGTCTGAGACTTGGGGATGCTTTCTTTGGACAAATCAACATTGGCGTCATATATGGAAATTCTCCTTCCTAAGGTTACCCATTGCAAGTGAAACCATGGAATTCCATGACACCTGTAAACCATTTCTCCTCTTCTGACTGGATTTGGCACAGCTAAGCATGGAATCAGAACCAGAAAGCCAGAGACCTACCTGCCAAATGAATGCTATTTCAGGATGTCTTCAATGTTGTTGTTTTCCTTTTAAATAAAAATGAAATGAAATCACATAATAACACCACAATAAATTCTGCACATGCTAAAATATAAAAGAGAGGACATTATTTTTTGACCTTTCAATATATGTGAAACACATTTTGTACTGGAATAAACAACTTGAAAATGTATTATATGCACAAATGGCATGTGAATGGAACAGTTGCTTATGAGACTGGGAAAGAAGAGAAACTCTATTCATTGACAGAGGGCTGCCAAAATTAGATATTAAAAACCCCAAACCTTTCTCAGTTTAAGGAATAAAATTGGTCTCTTAGAGATCCTACTCCTAAATCAAAAGATGAAAATTACCAAGCTTTAGTACACAACCACATGAATAATTCAGCCTATGAAAGCCACTATTATCCAGCATGGAATCGCTAATATGCAATAGGAAGTTTTCTCAGAATCTCAGAGGAGTTCCAGGATTGAATTTCTCATGACAAATAGTGGTTCTGACAAATGAAAATTCTACCATGAAATATAAAGTCGACATTAAACTAACAATCTATTTAGTCAGCAATCATTCAGTAACTATGAACCAGCTGGAAAAGACACACCCAATACAAATCTATATCTGTTCTGTCATCTATTCAGGACATATTTTTTGAGGACCTACCACATGCTCAGCACCATGCTGGGAGCTGGGGTATCAGCAAGATAGACATAGTTTTTTTCCCATGGATAGAAATAAAGAGTCCCACTTTCGACTACTGGGCATGCCAAACTATAAGTGATAGCAACCACTCAGATTGAAAAGGTGCTGTTATTGGTGGCAGAATGATAAAACTCTTAGACACAATTCTCTCAAGGCCAAAAAATTGATGGGGTTACATATAGTTAGATATAGATGTTTAAATCTATAGTTAAAAAATTTACATAAAGTCTATGTGAATTGTTTTTGTTTTGTTTTGCTCTTGTTGTTATTATTCTGTTTTCTCTCCTTGTAGATCAAATTATGGGTGGATTGAAGTAGGATTAATGTTACCAGCACAGAATACTGACTCTCATTTAGAGCCTTTGGCAGTGAACTGATCCAGAGAGAGATCACCAGCATCAACATCATCATCATTATCATCAAGAGGCTTGCAAGGCCTACTTTATCAATCTTATTTATTATATCCATGGAACATGTGTTATCACCAAAATGACACCAGGGACTTACAGAACATGTCTCAATTCGTATCTCCGTTTACTGAATAGCAAATGGATTAAGTATTTTAGAAATTGCAAATAGGCTAGCAAATGCAGATGGGCTGGGATTATAAGAAAATGTAATAAACTTCTAATAAAACATTTGAGCAAACTCACACATCTGTGGACAGATGGGAGGCATTATGTAATCAAGTCATTGCTACAGCAAGCTCTAACCGCACCCCCCTCCTCTTCAACCCCGCCAACCCATCCCTACCCCCGGCCCCGCCCCACTGCTGCTGTTGGGCCAAGGTTGAGGGTAAAGGGCCTCTGTGAGTTTTCCTTCTCTGTCAGCATCCAGAAAAAGTATTTTTAATCTTTCTAAGATGAACTATTAAAATAGACAGCCTTTGACCCACACCCACAAAAACACACACAAAAAAACTCAAATCCTTGACCCAGGAAGCAAGGTTTCACTGCTTGTATTTGTTTGTTTTTGAAAACATAATATTTCCATGAATACACTTAGCTACTTGCCAGAAGTTTTTGTCTCTGACAATTCCACTAGATGGTAATGTTTGAGGTAGGCTCCTTAATGTAGCTTTGGGGAGTAATTTCCGAAGTGATCGATCAGCTGTAGAAACCACAAAACGGAATGAGAGATAGATTGGGAGTTTTTTAAAGGCTATGTTCACCAGACTAAGTGAATAATATGAAATTAACACTTAGAAGTTCTCCTTTTGAAGATAATGTGAATGTGTGTGGGTGTGTATAAATGTTACTGAATTCCAGAGTAACATTAGACTTTTCTCTTTACAACAACTGACTAACCTTCAACTTGATATTCTGGAATGACTTTCCTCCCTTGATCAAAAGTATATCTCCTGGGGTATCAAACACTTGAGGTGCAAAAATCTGGGGTGAGGCACAGGGGAAAAGAGGAAAAGGAGAAAACACTTCTACAGCATCTGAGAGAGAAGTTGTCACAGAGAACTGAAGCAAGTATATTTTAGAGATGAAACATTGACACAAGCTCTGGAGTCAGCTAAACCAGGATTCAGCCTTATCACTTTTTTGGCCATGTGACCTTATAGTACGTTTTTCTAATTGGTAAAATGGAGACAAAAATACTGTTGCAGTAGGTAGCTAGTCAGGCATGAGCAGGACAGGAGTAGGCTCCCCCATTCTCCAAACACATAACAGAAGTGTCAGGCTACCATCAGGTGATGGTCAGGTGGTTGTCAGCTGTCTCTCTAAAATAGTAATTGGTCACAGCTGGCACCAGAGAAGGCTGTCTCCTAATAGATAGAAAACACCTGAAACTGGTGATCAGCAGCTTCCCAATAAGATCTTAGGAGTTGGGCGAGTGGGCTCAAGCATGTGCACTAAGAGGCAAAATGGTAGGGTTTAACTACCATTTTGGTAAGAGGCAAAATGGTAGGATATATTACTTTCCTCTGGGAATGCTAGACTGGTAAGGGAAGAATGCCTGAAGTGAGCATGCATGCAATTCCAGTAAACACACTGCATATGCAGCCCCTCCCAAGTGCTGACCAGCCACTGTGCATAGCCCACCCCAAGGGAAGAATCAAAGAAGTAAAGCAAGACCCCAGAAGCATGCCAACATACAAAACCCCAAGTCATGCATTTGATCTCTCAAGTCACTCGCTTGGCCCTCTTCCAAGTGTACTTTACTTTCTTTCATTCCTGTTCTAAAGCTTTCTAATAAACTTCCACTCCTACTCTAAAACTTGCCTGTCTTCTTCTGCCTTATACCTCCTCCATCAAATTCTTTCTTCTGAGGAGGCAAGAATTGAGGTTGCTGCAGACCCCCCATGTATATGGATTTGTCCCAATGACAATAGTACCTAAAATAGAGATAAAACTAGCGTTTAAAGTTACTGTAAGGTTTAAATGAAGTATGTATATAAGGCACTTAGAACAATGCCCAGCACATAGTAAGTACTCAATAAATGTTAGTAACAAATATTGTATTTCAGACCAAAGTGCTAAAAAAAAATCAACTAAAAAACATATTGTTCAACTATTGGGATCCTGAGTTTTAGCAGTAATGACAGCAGAAATCAAAGACCTCAAACTATTTAGTAAATGTATAATAAGTTCTTCAAATTTTCCATTAGAAGCTAGATCATTATCATACACTTATGATTAACTCTCTGAGATTCTTCTGGTCCATCAATGCCAACAAATTGTTAAAATGAAGATCATCACTCAAGAAAAAAAGTGTGTGACTGTCTTCCAGCATGGGAGCCTAAGAACAAGAGATGTAAAGTAGAACTTGACTATCAAATTCTTAGGTTTGAGAAACGATATTTCCAAGATCACAGGTGAAAGGATTTCATAGATGGAAATTGGAATTTCATATGTCAACTCATAGAATATTTTATTATAAAAACTTTAAAGTATACAAATGTGTAGAGAATATCATAATAAACACTGGTATCCCCAGCTTTAAAAATTAAAGCATTATGAGGACACTCAGAGCTGCCATGCTGAACAAAGGCACTGTTCTTTGAGTAGAAAGTGAATGATCTCCATGGAGGATAACACACTGTATTCTACGTAGTTGGAACCCCACCCCCTACTCCAGGATGGAGCTATGTAGCTTTCCACCTAGACACAACCAAAGAGCTCCAGTAAAAATTTCCTGATATCATTCAGACTCCACAATCCTGAATCTGATTATTATTCCTAGTCCCGTTTCTATACTTTTATTATAGATATATCTATTTGTATGGATTTTCTGTTTTGAACTTATATGAACAGTTATTCTTTATGAATCCCTCTGCAACTCGCTTTTTGTGAACTTGATATTATACTTCTAAAATATATTCCTCTTGATGTCTATAACTTTAGTTCATTCGCTTTAACTGCTGAATTTCATTATTTCAATACTGTATTATTGAAATACTGAATTATTTCAATTCAGTTTTTCATTACATGAATAAATTGGTTTATTTATCCATTCTCCTTTTGATAAAGAATTGGAAGTTGTTTTTCTTTCCACATTTTTTGGATGAGAGCCTTGTATTCAATAAATGTTAGCAATAACGTTTTTGTTTGTTTGTTTTTGTTTTGAGACGGAGTCTTGCTCTGTCGCCCAGGCTAGAGTGCAGTGGCGTGATCTTGGCTCATTGTAACTTCTGCCTCCCAGTTTCAAACAATTCTCCTGGCTCAGCCTCCCAAGTAGCTGGAATTACAGGTACACGCCACCACACCTGGCTAATTTTTGTATTTTTAGTAGAGACAGGGTTTCACCATGTTGGCCAGGCTGGTCTCAAACTCCTGACCTCAAGATCCACCCGCCTCAGCATCCCAAAGTACTGGGATTACGGGTGTGAGCCACTGCGCCCAGCCTGTTAGTCATAATATCATGTCTTATTTTGCACTCAGTTCCTTATGAGCAGTATCTACTCTACACTCCTTATGTGACTTCTGTAAATTGGTATCTAAAAAGCTAAAAGTTGTGTTTATCAAATTCCCTCACAGTAAGAGATCCACATATGATTTTGGTTTGACCAAAGACAAGCATGAAAGGTTTTCAGCCTGAAAATAAGATAGACACTGCACTCCTGCCATTTCTGCTGCTGTGGTTGATAAGCACGATCACAGAGGTATTGATATTGTTGGCAGTAGTCCTAATGTCCACTCACAGGTTTGAGAGGCAAGGCATAGTGTATCCATTTGTCATTGTGAATTGTTGCAGACCTGCTGTGGGTCTGGAACTGGCAGCAGCAGCAACAACTTTCCTAATGATGTGATGGTTTCCTAATTGTAGCAGCTTCCTGCTCATGGTAGTGGGTGGTTTAGGTCTATGGCTGGCAGCTTCCAGATCATAAAAAAGATGGCCTCAGGCCATGCGCTGTGGCTCATGCCTATAATCCCAGCACTTTGTGAGGCCAAGGAGGGCGGGTCACTTGAGGCCAGATTCAAGACCAGCCTCGTCAATATGGTGAAATCCTGTCTCTACTAAAAATACAAAAATTAGTTGGTGTGGTGCTGCGTACCAGCAGTCCCAGCTACTCGGGAGGCTGAGGCTGGAGAACCGCTTGAACCCGGGAGGCGGAGGTTGCAGTGTGCCCCGAGATGGCACCACTGTACTGCAGCCTGGGTGACAGAGCGAGACTCCATCTCAAAAAAAAAAAAAAAAAAAAAAAAAAAAGATGGCCTCAGTAGTCCACTCTGTAGTGCAGCTTTAGAAGTCATACTTGAAAGCTGAACTGAAAGTCTATTTTTCCATCCTCTAATGATTTCATTTAATACCCTATAATCAGAGATAGATTTACCATGAGGTTATTGAAGCTTAAGATTTCAGAGACCCTCATTGCACGGGCCAATGACTGCTTATGTATTTTTATAAAAATTGCAAAACATATTTTAATTGCTACAAATGAAGGCTATTGTCTTTTTCCACTAGCACTTCCCCTCAATTATATTTTCCAGTGTTGATGGAGTGGCCTCAGGCATTTTCAGGTTGCAGTTAAGGAAAAACTGAGTTGGGCATATAATTAGATTGGATTAGCAGATATATTTTTTGTGTTTGCAATCAATCACTCCTAGTGCTCACTGTGTGGAATCACCCAACTTCATGACATGAGGGGACAAATCGAGAGATCACATTGCATCAGGAGAGTGAGTAGTGAAGAGGCAACAAAGTTTAATATTGACAGAACCAGAAGTTAATCTGTGGAAAACTTCTCAAAATCTTATGCTTCACATAAAAAAGAAATTTGACACAGCTTTTCCAATTTTGGCAATAATTCTAAAAATTTACATGGTGTTGTTAATAATGAGTTGTAAAGATGAAAGAAATTTTATAAACTGTTAATAATAACAAATTTCGGTCACCCACAAAAAAATGATACTACAAACTCATTTATCAAATAAAGTCACTCAAAGGACGTATGATGTGATATATATAGAAAAATGCTGTAAAGGTTTATCCATTTGATTAAAATTATACATATTATTGTTCTTGATTTGTGATGTTTGTGGTAAATATAAGCTTTTTAAAAGTTGTAATTTGTTGTAATTTATTTTCTCATTAATAAGTTTAAATTCATACCTAATTTTGCATTTGTAATATAATATTCCTTTTCCTGAAGAAGGTCCCAAATTTTGTATTAAATTTGTGTCCCCAAACAATTAGGTCCTTCTCTGCCAGTAATAAATCAATTCTTAAGCCAAAATGGATTCTGCCCTCTGCCAATGGAATTCTAAATTAATAAATTATGTAATTAGTATCAAGTGTGGTTGCATGCAACAGAGTTTCAAGGAAACTGACCTCTGGAGTTGGTTATCTCTTTTAGGTGGGTTTGAAAACAGTGATAATCTTATTAGCAACAGATAATAACCTCTGCCTGGCTGGAATGAAGTACCTATGAAATGCAAGGTTTTGTCAGACCAGCTGGCTGATCTACACCCCTTATGGTGAAAATGAGAAATCAAAGAAATATGGGTGGAGTTGGCTAATTCTAAATGAATTGGAAAAATTTTTAAAAGAAAACATGAAGCTCTACATTTTAAATTCTTAGCTCAGTCCACAGGAGACCAGAGAATTTTAGAATTTTCCCAAAATAATGACTCTCAAACTTCAACTTGCATAAGAATCCCCTGAAAAAGACTTGTTCATGTACAAACTACTGGGTCCCCAACCTCTAGAGTTTCTGAATCTAGTAGATCTAAGGTGAACCCTGAAATTTACATTTCCAATTAGTTTCAAGGTGATGCTAATGTTGTTGGTCCAGGGACACTTTGAGAACTACTGCCCTCAATGAATGTCTTCTTTTGTACCTTCAAGGTAGATATAACTATAATCAGATACAACAGGTGACTGAAATACAACTCAAATTCACAGCCTCACTTGGTCTCTTACGTGAAAGTTTGCACACTAATTGAGAAAGCATGGGATATTGTGAGTTGGAATGGGAACATTTGAGTGGATTTACATGACTGAGTACCTGAACCTGCAAGCCCCACTGAGACTGAAAAAAGCAAATGTAGCCCCTTCCACTTCTGTCAGATAAATTTGTCATATTAAAAGATCCAGTGATTGCACCTGCAGTAATTACCTTGCAAAAAGATGCCAAGTCTCCTTATGCTCCAACCTACCACCTTTCATCCACTCCAAATATAAAGTCAGGTCCCAGCAGCCCCCAGGGATGTAAGTACATAGTCTGGCCGAGAAAAAGCTTTACACAACAAAATAGTCTTAAGATTTTGCTAAGTTGTGTTGGCAGGTTTGTGTGTTGAGTAACCATAGAGGTGCAGTGCGGTATATACATGGCTGACTGAGATTCACATGTGCAGAGGATAGAAGGCTAAAACAATGTCCCTCCTCTTTCACAGACAGTTTCTGGCAGTGATTTAGACTGTGCCAATCAGACAAATTTAACAAGATTTTGGAGACAGAAGTGAGACAGAGACTGCACTTCTGCTCTTTCTGTGCTCTCTACTGGCAAGAAGGATCATGGAGTCAGTGCTGGCTGAGTTGCAGTTTCTAGTCATGAGCTTTGTAGGTGTCGAGAGCCAGGGCAGGGTCTGTGTTGTTGGTGTGGATCATAGCAGGCATGGCACTGATCTGGATCCAGCAGCAGTAACAACAGTTTTCTGATCCTGGCAGTTTCTGGACTATGACAGTAACTTGGTGTGACAATGTACTGCCCTTGGCAGTGGCAATGTGGTTCTGGAGCCAGTGGCTTCCTGTTCATACAGGAGGCAGTAGCTCCTTTATTGGCCCAGTTCTGTGATTGGAGTCATTCCTAAAATCACAACCTACAGTTTTCAGCCTTCCCAATAATGCTAAAGTCATTGAATAACTTATAGAAAATGCCATCCCACTTAACTAGCTAGAGTAGATTCTGTTCCTCACAAATGAACCCCAGCTGATACAGAGCACATGTGTAAAAGTGTCTCCAGGGTATATCCCCAGGAGCGAAATTGTTGAGCATAAGATTGGGCCACATTTTTCACTTGATGGGGTATTGCCAAATTGTCCTCCAAACTGTTGTGCCAATTTACATTGAAAAATTGGAGAAAATTCACCAAAATTTGTGATTATGACATTTTTAATTTTTGCTAAATTGATGGATGTGAAAAAAGATCTCATTTTAATTTGCAATTCCCTGATTACAGATTGTTTGTACATTGATTAGTTATTAAGTTTCCTTTTGCAGTAAATTGCCTGGTCATATAATTTGTTCATTTTATGTGGACTTGCTTATCTCTTTATTGATTTTTATGAGTTCTTTATTCTGGATACTAAATCTTTGCAATTGCAAATATCTTCTATTCTAGCTAATGGTATGCCTTTTCACTTTACTAATATAATTTTTACAATATAAAAATGTTTCACATCAACGTAATTATCAATCATCTCCTTTGTTGTTCATGCTTTTTGTGTCTCATCTAAGAAATCTACCCTTCTTATATGGCATAAGAGATATTCTCCCATATCTTTTAAAAGTTTTGAACTTTTTTCGTTTTTACCTCTGCAATAAATCTAGAATTTATTTTTGTAGATAAATGTAATATAATTTTATTTTTTACATATGAATAATTAATTGTTTCGGCACTGTTTGTTAAGTATTTTACCCCACTGATTTTTAAAAATTCATTAATTTATTATTATACATACTTAAGGTGTACAATATGGTGCTTTAATATGCACAGTGAAATAATGACTATAGCTAAGCAAATTAACATATCCATCACCTTCCATGGTTACCTCTTTGTGTGTGTGGTAAAAGCACCTAAAATCATTCTCTTAGCACATTTTAGATATATAATATAATATTATTAACTATAGTCCTCAAGCTAAACATTAGATCTTCAGAGTTATTCATCCTGCATAAGTGCAAGTTTGTACCCTCTGACCTACATATCCCCATTTCTTCTCCCTCCCTGTCCCTGGTAACCAACTCTACTCTCTATGTATTTGACTTTTCTTTTAGATTCCACATATAAATGAGATTATGTTGTACATTTCTTTCTGCATCTTGCGTATTTCACTTAGTATAATGTTCTCTAGGTTCATCCATATTCCATTGTGTGTGTGTGTGTGTGTGTGTGTGTGCGTGCGCAAAGAGAGACAGAGAGAAACCACGTGCACAATTTCTATACTCATTCATTGGTCAGTGGACACAGGTTGTTTCCATATCTTGGCCATTTTACCCCCACTGATTTAATGTTACCTCTGTCCTATTCCAGGCTTCTATAGGACCAATGGTCATTTTCTGAGTCATCAAGTCTCTTCCATTGTTTATGTCTATAGTTGCGGCAGTACCACATTGTCAAAATTTTTATATTGATAATCTGGTAGGGTAAGTTTCACAACACTCACGTTAAAAAATTGTTTTGGCTATTCTAGCAGGCAAAAAGCTATAGCTGTAGACCAGAAGAAATAAGGCTACCCAATACAGACAAATTAGGGGGTGCCATATAACTAGTGAACAAAAAATACTGTATTCTAGAGTATCAATACGTTTTCTCTTGACTAAATCTATTACTTCAAGTTTTTTACCTTCAGCTTCAATAACCTATTCACTCTGTTTAGTAAGTAGTTAATTACACTAATCTACAAATCATGGAATTTCTTTTTTAAACTCATGTTTTAATGACCATATCATTCAGTCTTAAAGAATAAATTGTATTAGAAAATAATATTTTTAATCCATTTGTCTCTACAAGTCTGCTAATTTCCCTCAGTACTAAAAAATAAGAGGTAATGGATGTACTTGTGCATATCCAACTCATTTTGCTATTTGCTTTAGCTCCCTAATAACCTATTTTAAGAGTAAGTCTGTTTTTTTCTCTTAAATTCAAAGCATTTCATAAGAACTGAGGCATTTAATTCTCACAACAGCCATATGAAGCAGTTACTATTAAATCATGCCCATGATACAGAAGAGGAAAATAAGACACAGAGATCCTAAGTAACAGGGACAGGTGTCCTCTTGCTAGTAAATGACAGAACCAAGGCTTGAACCCAGGCAACGTGGCTTCATCACTCTCCCGTTTAATTTAACCTCTGCAGCTCTCCTGCCTCTCAATAAACTGAAAATCACAGAAATTTATAGTTACAACCTATAACAAATACTTTTGAAGAAGGACAAAGATCTATAAGAACATGTCACAAGAAAATATGACCTACTACTTACTTAGTTCTTCCTATACCTACATTCTCTCACTCTCTCACCTTATCAATTATCAAAGTATTTTTCTAATAGAGTTCTTTTTAAGGAATTTTGGTGAATAATATTTTCTTTATATTAGTATGTAAATATTTCAAAATCATCTAGTTATAAATATCAGCTACTAATATCAACATTATAGTTGATATTAGTATTATCATTATTAGTTGATAATAATATTATTATCATTCATTGCTGTAGAATATTGTTTCTTAGTATGTCAAAAAACATTACTTTAACCCTATATTTAGATTTTCCTTAAAGCAGAATTATCCACTTGTCAGAGTGTCTCTAATCCAAACCAGAGGATGACTGTACTAATTAGCTTTATTGTAGAAACAATGAACCTCAAATGATAATGGCTTCCTAAAAAAGGGAATTTTTTTAAATTGACATTTCACGTGGGCTCTAGGTCAGCTGCAGATGTGTTTTTGGCAGTGAGTAGGCTGTAGCTCTTCTTTATATGTCTTGCCATTCTAGAACACAGGCTGAAGATGCAGCCTCCATGTGGGACATGCCATTCTCACAGCAGACGGAAAGGAGAGTTAGAGTCAAGCACACAACAGCTTTTCAACCTTCTCCTCAAACATGGTGTCTATCATGTCCACCCACTACTGGCCAAAGAAGTCCCTGCTGGTCAAAGAGGCTCGATGTCAGTGAGACAAAGGAGAGAGACTAAATATACAGATGGATAGTGGCTGGACCTAGGCAATAGAACTCTGACTCACAACCTCTGCAGCAACCAGCCTAGGAAGCCAAACCACAACCTCTGTGGCAATCAGCCCAGAACAGTCAGGACTTCATCAGTGACTCCTGGGTTCCCTCCTTTTTGCCCCTGCTTCCAACTTAGGCTCAACCAGAGAAAGTAAAACATGCTCTCCTAACCAATCACATAACATGCCACACTTCAAGTTAGCCTGCCTACAGTGTTACCAAACCAGGCCTCGTTTGCCCATGATGCAGTATGCCAATCACTGAGATGATGAATTTTGCAGCAGAGAAAGGGTTTATTCATGAATCAGCCAAAGCAAAAAGATAGGAAAATCTGTCTCAAATACATCCTTTCCCTCACTAAAGACGAGATTTTAGGGGTATTTATGGCATAGAGGGGCAAGGTGGTTCAAGGCATAGGGAAAGGTGACTGGGGATCAGGAATTGTGGGGCAATCAGTGATCTGCACAAGTGTAGTCAAGCTTCATAGCTCTTCATAGGATGCACAGTAACAAAATGGCATCAGCAGCATGATCTGAGGGTGGAGTTTTTGGCCCTCTGACATCAAAAGATCAGCCACTGGATCCTCATGCAGACCCAGTTGAAGTGTTGGCGGTCTTGGCCTGCTGGAATTGGACAAGAGCTGACTCTAAGTTCCTGAAAAATAACTTAGGCAAACCATGGTGGCCTATATATTAGAGATGTTATTTCTAAGGAAGGTAGTTAGTTTAGCTGTGTGACTTTTAGCTATATGGCTTTTAAAACCAACTAAAAGCAAGTGACTAAAAACAAGTGAGGCAATTTAAGTTTGGTGTGCCTAGTCATTAGCCCTTGGTTTGGCAGCTTTCCCATGCCAATATCCTCCAATCAGAACACACCTGAAGTCTTCCCTATAGTTTTCGCGATAAACTTTCCTATTCTGTCTGCCTGCCTTTGAATTTCCTGTAAGTGCAAGTGATAGTGGCTGACTCCCTTGCTATATAGCGAATTCTGAATAAATAGCTTCTGTTTGTTTCATTTGGGTGGTCTTTGCTTATTTCCACAAAATATACCCCACCTATGGTAGCAGGGTGAGGTGGGGAGGGTTATAGCAAATTACAGTAACCTGGGTGAGAATTCCCTGGGTGAGAATGAGTAATCTTCTTTGAAGGAAGAGGAGAATAAATAGAAAAGGACGATAATACAATCAGCTATTGTTCACCCTTGGGATCATGAAGTTGCTTTCCTCCTCTTCACATGCGAAATTCTATCCAGCTGTGACAGTATGCTTGAAGACCAGCATTTCTTGATAGTCTCCATTTCAGGTCTGGATATCTCTACTCTTTCTTCAGAAACATCTGGACTAAAACACAAGTTATACACCCAAGATATAATAGTGGCTCAGGAACAAGACAATAGTAACAAACACTTTTTAGAAAGGAGAGTTGAAGATGCACAGCAATCAGTCATCTAAAATCTTCCTGGGCAAATGTTACAAAGGCTTCTTCTTCTATGTGGAGAAAATGCTCTTCTATTGGACTCCAGTTCTTCCTGGAAGTAGTTCTACAGTCCATTTTTCTCTTGGCTCTACCCTCTGGGAAGTCTTTCTTTTTTCATTATCCTTTTTGGCTACATCTAAAGAGGTCACTATAGAATATGCTCTCCTTTGTACCTGAGCATCTTACTCGTCTGCTTCCTGCCTATTGAAAATTGGGGACCCAACAGTTTGCTTTTGTATTGAACAGCCTGACGCACGCACTCTCTCTTTCTCTCTCTCTCATAGGCACACCACGTGCATGCGTGCACACACACACACATACACACACATATGCACATGTGCACACACCACTATTGGCTTTATATCTATTTGATTCCAGTTAGATCCATGTATGCTATGGTTTGAATGTGTCCCCCAGTGTTCAGGTGTTGGAAACTTAATCCCTAATGGAACAGTGTTGAGAAGTGGGGCCTTTAAGATATGCTTAGATAGTGAGGGCTCCTCCCTCATTAACGGATTAATGTGCGTTACTTATCTTGGGTATAGGTTCCTACCAAAAGTTCAACTGCTTTCCAGTCTCTTTTGTGCTCTTTTATCCTTCAATCTTTCACCATGGGATGACAGAGCAGGAAGGCCCTCACCAGATGCAGCCCCTTGATGCTGGACTTCCCAGCCTCCAGAACCCAATAAACTTCTATTGTTGATAAATTAACCGGTCAGGGATTCTGCTATAGCAACACAAAATGGACTAAGACAATGTGCCGAAAGCCATAGTACAATTTTTGTCAAGATCCTCTCTCTAACAAGCTTATCAGTGTTTTATAGAATAGACATGCCCTCATCATCTCCTTTCCCTGAGCCATCTGTCCAGATGAAAGGATTTATTTTGAAGGGAGTGTCATCCTTTTAGAGATTTTAACTAATGTAGTAGCCACATCCCTCAATTGATTCTTGTTTGAACATTGAATTTTAGTTGGCCCCTGTTGCTCAGAGGATGTCTAAATTTTATCTTCTACTGTTAGATAAGAAAAATAGTTGCATGTTTCCAACCCTAGAAGTCTCAACATTTCCAAATTTTCCTTTTCTTTTCCTTATCCTTGGTCAGTTCTTTTCTGAGCTCATCTCTTCTTTATAGTTTCTTGTCAAATGCATCTAACAACAACTATGGTAGTCTGGTGACATTCTGTTTTACTACATCTTAACCCAAATCACAAGTATATTAATATACTATCTGCCTTCAAATTTTTGTGGACAGCAGTTATAAGAAATGTTCACTACTCCACATCACAGACTGGCATTTTTGTCTGTCTTTAAAGTTTCCTTGTTACACATTGGTCAGGTGCTAATGCTACACCTTTTAGGGGTTTTGCTATGCAGTATTCCACTCCTGGTGCCATTTTTTTCATATTAGGCAACTGTGCTGTAATAGCAAATGATCCCCCAGTTTCTTGGACTTATGAAATAAAGATTCATTGAGTATATGTGTTACATGTAGGCTGCAGATAGGCTGTGACTCTACTCCACACAGCTTCTCATTTTCAGACCCAGGCTGGAGAAGCAGCCCCTGCTTGGAACATGTCTTTCTCATGGTAGATGGAAAACAGTGTCATAGCCAAACATTTAATGGCATTTATTACAACTGCTCAAATATGATTGGTCAAACAACGTCACATGGTCAAGCCCAATACCAAATGGGACAAGAAAGAATATTTCTCCATAGGAAGGAATTGCAATGGGTTAAAATGTACAATCTTGTCACAATGAAAGGGGAATAAAATGGAGAAATAATCAAGTTGGCCATTATGATAAATAATAGAATTACTTGGAGAATATATGTTTCTTTCTTAATATGGACAAAGCAAGAGAATAAAAAAAATGAGTTTAAAATCCTTACTAAAACTTTTTGTTGTTGTTTGTTCATTCATTTACAATCATAGCTCCTAATGATTTTAATTCCTATTAGTAATAAACTAGTTTTGTTATCTCCTGGGAATGGTGATGATCCCCATCTCTAGCTGGGTACAGTTATTGGTTATACTGCCTTATGTTTGTTCCTGCTAAACTTTGATAAGAAGAAGGAAAAAAATACTATATGTGTGATTTGCTTTCACTCTTGGTTGCTTTGTTTTCACTCTCTCACTCGAGTCATACCTGAATTTGTAATATCACATGTAGAATAAAAGAAAAATTGTTCCTCATCAACTCTGCTCACTGCCTGTTCCTAAGAACACCAATACAAGAAACACTGGGTGGCAATGGAAGGGTAGGACTATAAATTCCACCCTTCAGGGATATAAAACTATTGCTCCCTCTGGCAGCTTAACTTTCACCAACAGACTAGGCCAATTTTGAGAATAGCATGAAGATAGTAAGGCCATATCTATTCCAATAATAAAAGTACTCAAAGTATAAGAGTAATCTGCCCTATATATTAGTAAGTAAATGGCCAATTTCCCTCTGTGCCAGCCTTTTACTCTGGTCCAGTGTTGGGAGCAGAGACTCAATCTTACATCTTGAACAGGACTTTTGCTAGCTTGTATGAGCCTTTGTTCCAAATAGAAAAAAGGTGTCCTGGCTGGGTGCCATGGCTCACGTCTATAATCCCAGCACTTTGGGAGGCCAAGGTGGGCAGATCATTTGAGGCCAGGAGCTCGAGACCAGCCTGGTCCAACATGGTGAAACCCCATCTCTACTAAAAATACAAAAAGTTAGCCTGGCATGGTGGCAGGTGCCTTGTAATCCCAGCTACTCGGGAGGCCGAGGCAGAGGAATTGCTAGAACCCGGGAGGCGGAGGTTGCAGTGAGCCAAGATCACACCACTGTACTCCAGCGTGGGTGACAGAGAGGAACTCTTGTCTCCAAAAAAAAAAAAAAGAAAAGAAAAGAAAAAAAAAGAAAAGAAAAATGGTGTCTCTTCTAGGTAGATGAATTAGAGAAAGCACCCTCACCACCATGCATAAATTGTTTTTAATGCACCCCCCCAACTTTTGTGAATTAGACGATGCCCCCCATAGCCCCACCAAGCTAGAGCACATGGCTTAAATAAAGAAAGCAGCTTTATGGAAAGAAAAAATGCAACCTCCACTTCCAGCAAATACAGCCCTTAGCCAGGGTTTTGGTTTGGTAAATGCTGTGTGGCTTCAATTGCAGCCCCCACTCACCCCTTGGACCAGGTGCCTTTGTTCAGTGCACAAAAGCACAATTATGGGTGACAGCCTTGCGTTTGACATTAAGCATGGGATGCAAAAAATTCTCATGTAAAACTTGTCGAAATGTATATTTTCCCCCAATAAATTTCATTCTCAGCTTCTGCGGACCAGTGTTGAGTGGTTTAATTAAACTCCACACTGACGTGAGCCAGTCACTTGTGTCCATTCTCTATTGAAAAAGGAGCCTTAGGGAACTTAGTGGTCTGTGTACAATAAGACCTTTCTCTTCCATGTAGGCAATATGTCATGTTTAGTGCCCTCCAATGGAGTTTTTTATATACTTGCTTAATGCAAAAACAAGCTGCTGGGCTCCAGCTTGAGGGCGTTCTCTTTCTCTCTCTTTCACTATCATTTTGCATTTTATTCTACTTTCTGGTTCAATCCTCCACATTCAGATCCTTACCTTTTCCTGCCAATTGCCAGTAACAGTATACTTAAAAATGTTTGCAGGATTTTCTCCAGACACCTGCTGTCAACTACCACATGTAGGAGGCTTATATAGTAAATGGCTCTCATTAGAAAGATTTGCCATATGCTATCATAAAGAAGCCATTCTTCAACTCTTGTGCTTCACACAACATTATGCTCAGCAATTGCAAATTTCACAGCATTCACAAATAGAGTTTTAACAACAACAAAAAAATGGTCAACAAACTAACATTATTTACTTTTGGGAAAAGCCAATGTCAAAGCATTGCAGCAGCCTGAGCTATAATGTGGGCTTCAATTTTTCACATTTGTACAATATCCATTCTGGCAATGTGTGTGTGTGTTCAAAGTGAGAAAAGAGTGGCTGGTGACTTGGTTTTTTTTTCATATACCTACTCACAGTAGAAGCAGTCATGAATAACATACGACCACTCATCAGAAGCCATATGAAGTTCATAAAGTAGAAGATGAAAACAAATACACCAGTGTTTTTTTTTAAAAAACTTGCTCAGCTCTAATATTTGTCAGTGTCATTTGAAAGTTGATATTAAGTAATAATTTTTTTAAAAATTGAAAAAGAAATTTATTCACCTAACAGGAGAATCAATGTGGTTGGCCATTACAATGTAACCAAACTGAATTTATAAAGCTTTAATAAGATGGTTTATAAATTTTCATTGCATTATGATCCTCCTAAGGATTCTAACATCAGCTAATCCAGTAATGAATGTACTCTAGGTCTTGTCCTTTTCAACCTTAATTGGTGGGAAGATAAAAGAAAGATGTTTTCAACTGCAGCTAACAGAGATCTCAAATCAAGCTAATCAGAATAATTTTTAAAAATAAATTATTTCACATAAGGGGTCTAGAAGTAGGGAGGGCTATAGGATTGGTTAGATCAGCAGCTAATGATACTATCAGTTCTATCTTTCCTTCCACTATTGTTGGCTTTATTCTCAGGCTGGTTACAAGATGACTTTGGGAGTCCTCGAGCTCAGGTCCTACTAAACTACAGACGATGAACTTTCTCTTCTGTGGTTCTCTTTTAGAAGCAAGAAAATGTGTTCTAGAAGCTCTCCCAGAAGCTTCCACATCTCTTTACTAAACCACCAGCAGCAAAAAAAAAAAAAAAAGACAGGGGGGTGGATTATCCTGTAATAAAGTAGACTCCCTGTTGGAGCTGGGCAGGTGCTAGTTATCCTTAGGCAGATGGCTGCATGCTGTTAGAGGTATACTTTCACAAAACTGGGTTTCTGATTGATAAAAAGAAAGAGAAAGTGAATGTTGAATGAGGACCAATATGATCCTCTCAGACAGCTAAATCTGCAAGTAGTTTAATAACTGTTAGTAAGTTTCTCTAAAATTACTACTGAAATCCTGACTATAAAAACAAAAATTCTTCCTTCTTCAAGAGATTAACCACTTTCTTCATTAGGTCTATTATATATATTAAAAAAAAAAACCTATACATTCTTAGGAATGCACTTACTGAATCCATTCAATCTCAAAACTAAGACATAAGACATTTCTCATTAACTATTTTTAAAGTAGATTTTTGGCTTCTTTTGATTGCTAATACTCACTACAGAGAAAGATAAGTGGATTCATGGTCAATATGAAGACTTACTAACAGCCTGAAACATGTAGATCTTCTCAAAAGATAAGGGAAACATTTTCAGCTTACTGTCATCTATTATTTTTTTCTGATGTTATAGCTACTGATTCACCTTTTCGGATTCCATATAAGTATTCTACATGTTTTTTACGTAGTCTAACACCTTATAGTCCTTGGACCAGCAGCATCAGTGTCATCTGGGAGCTTGTTAGAAATACAAAAATCTCAGGCCCACACCAAACCTACAAAATCTGCATTTTAACAAGATTCCTAGGAGATTCATTTGCACGTTAAAGTTTGAGCAGCACTACTGTAAGATATATGCAGTCACTACCTTGTCTCCTGGTGCTGGAGAGATATATGTACAATATGAAATCTAGAAATGACCTACAGTGCATAACTCATGTTACTTTAGCTTGGAACTTGAAGAATTAAGTGAATATCATGGACTCAGAGAACAAAATTTCTGCTCATCTTTCATCACTGTTCCATTAATGCAATTATCACGATTTTACTTAAACTCACTGACTTAGACATAAGGGATACCAGATCAGAATAATGTCTGATTCCTTCTTCTGATCTTGTTAAAGCAGTCTGGATATTTGCGTATGGGTTTGGGGGTACACAGTGGGAAAACTCAAGATCAGAATTTGCCTGGAGACATTTAGATAAATGCTTGTATTATTTCTACCAAGTATGGACTCAGGGCGATATGGAGGTCAAAACATGGCTGTGCTCTGTAAATATCCATGTGAATTTTTTAAAGTGATAATAAGGCTGAAGTTACAGACTGAAATTTGTTCCTACAGTTTGATCATTTGGACAAGTACAGTATGTTCAGAGGCTTATCTACCCCACATTTAGCATACTCCCCTTCTTGGCATTTCTCTCATTTCCTCGAAAAGCCTTTTTAGAGAAATTTCAGATCGGCAGCCAAAGAAAATTCAGCTCAATTTGCCCTGCTCCCCATGGAGCTCCCAATGACTGAAGGCTTTCATTCCCTTCTCTCCCACATTAATTCTGGATGTGCATTAGTCACCATCTGTGTTTCTCCAGGCTTCATGATGAAAAAGTGGTGAATTTGCTGGGCCAGTCTACACTAAGTTAGTAGGCTGCTGCTTCATCTTCATAGGCAGTTGTTTTGCTTTATTTTATTTGTTCTTGAAGTTTTTTGTTTTACTGCATACTATTAAAGTGAAATACAAAGATTTATAAAGTTATGGTAAAATCTACAAATGTATGATCTACAAATATGTAGTTCCCAACACCTTAGCTCCCCATTTGCTATGTAACAGTTCTTTGTCATTTGTCCTCCCACACCCATGGCTTTGCAGCATTTCCTCAATTTTCTCCTACATTCAGCTCTGTCCTCACAGCTCTTCCTTGAACCAATAACCTTGCCTCTTGCTTCATTGAGAGATATGTGGCTTGCAGGTGAAAAGTCTTTGCTCTGACCTTCCAATTCCAATTTCTACACACACCTATCTTATCCTCATTTCCCCATTCTTGAGGGGGAAGATCCCTTATCCAGTTCTAGACACATCCCTTTACCTTCACTCTTGATCCCATCCATACTGTGTTGAAGGGCAGTCCCTAAAAAGATGGATTCACATTCTAATCCCTGGAACCTGAGAATGTTACTTTATTTGGAAAAAGGGTCTTTGCAAATATGATTAAGTTAAGGATCTTAAACTAAGATCATCCTGGATTATTCAGCTCGGCCCTAAGATCAATAACAAGTGTCCTTATAGAGAAAGGCAAAGGGAAATCAGAAGAGAACAGGACAAAAACACATAGAAAAAAAGGTGATATGAAGATGAAGGCAAAGATTGAGGTGCTCACACCACAAGTCAAGGAGTACCAGCAACCACCAGAAGTTACAAGAGGCAAGGAAGGGGTCTTGCCATCAGCCAGGCTCCAGAGGGAACATGGCCCTGCTGACACCTTGATTTCAGACTTCTGGCCTCCAGACTGTGAAAGAATAAATTGTTGTTGTTTTAAGGCAAAAAGTTTTTGATAATTTGTTATGACAACCATAGGAAACTAATAAACCTTCCTTAGCAGAGGAAGATCTTGCTCTATCAATTCTTTCTCCTACATTTTCAGTTTCTCTACTGCTTCTTTTCCCTCAGCAATATATTCTTGCAATTTTCTTCCATCATAAAATGTGGTGGTGTTTTTTAACCCAGTAACACTTTCTCTTTCCTTTACAGGTAAGCATTTTTAAAAAAGATCCTGCATGCTTAGCTCCCTGTTCATTAGCTTCCTCCTACATTCCAAACTGCTGCAATCGAACTTCTCTGCATACCACTCCACTGAAATGCTCTGGCAAAGGTCACCTATGTCCTCAAAGTGCTAAAGCCAATGGAAGGTCTTCAATTTTCATCTTCTTTGACCTCATGGTTGCATTTGACAATACTGCCAACTCCCTTGAAATATTTCCTTCTCTTGAATTGTAAGGTGTCACTCTCTCCTAATTCTCTCACCCCTTTAACCATTCCTTCTTAAACACCTTCTGTTGCTCCTATTTTTCTAGTCATGAAAATATTCCTAATACTCAAGCTTCTTTCTATTCATGTCTTTTTTTCTCTTTCATTTATATGCTTTCTGTGTAACTTCCTCTTGTCCTATGGCTTTATGCCACCTGTAGAGATGAAAATCTAATAGATTTCTTGATAAAAGCACTTCTCTGGAGCAGTATGTACATATAGCCAACTGCTGAATGTATCTACCTTAACACCCCATTAACACCTCAAATTTAATATTCCAAAATTAAACTCTAAACTCTAATTTCACCATCAAAATTGGCAAATATGGGAGCTATTGTTGGGAGGCAATTCTCCATAGCATTTCTACCTACGTATCTCAGATTATCTTTTTTTTTTTTTTTTTTTTTTTTTTTTTTTTTTTTTTTTGAGGCAGAGTCTCGCTCTGTCGCCCAGGCTGGAGTGCAGTGGCACGATCTCGGCTCACTGCAAGCTCCGCCTCCCGGGTTCCCGCCATTCTCCTGCCTCAGCCTCCCGAGTAGCTGGGACTACAGGCGCCCGCCACCTCGCCCGGCTAATTTTTTTTTTTTTTTTTTTTTTTTTTTTGTATTTTTAGTGGAGACGGGGTTTCATTGTGTTAGCCAGGATGGTCTCGATCTCCTGACCTCGTGATCCGCCCGTCTCGGCCTCCCAAAGTGCTGGGATTACAGGCTTGAGCCACCGCGCCCGGCCTCAGATTATCTTTCAAGGATGTTAGTATAGCAAACAACCTTGGAACATAGAGGGTGCAATGAAGTGAATGTTTGTGTCCCCCTGAAAATTTATATGTTGAAATCCTAACCCCCAATGTGATGATATTAGAAGATGGGGCTTTGGGGAGATAATTAGGTCATGAAGGTGAAACCATCACAAATGGGATTGGCACTTATACAAAAAAGATCCCAGGAGCTCTCTGTTCCCCTTTCTGACATGTAAAAAACACAATGAGAAGTCAGCAGTCTGCAATTTGGAAAAGGGCTTTTGTCAGACAGAACCTGACCATAATGGCACCTAATCTCAGACTTACAGCCTCCAGAAATCTAAGAAATAAGTTTCTATTGTTTATAAGCCACCTAATCTATGGAATTTTGTTATAGCAGCCTGAACAGACTAAGACAGGTAGTGTCTTCCTCTGAGTCACGGGGCAAATGTTTCCTGATTAGGATAACAAAGATAATTTTTTCCTTCATGAGCAAAGGTTGGGCAGCTTTGCTAACAGACCCTTTAAAAGATTGGGGGTTCCTTTGTGCATGGTTCCTCAGCTCTGAGACCACTGTAGGTCAGCATTCACCTGGGTCTGCTTCCGAATAAGGGGAACCAGTACAAACATGAATCTCGTACTGCCTGCTGTCCCAAGAGTAAGCAACTGTCTAAATCTGTTTTGGCTCACTGTTTCCTTATCAGCTGAATTTATGGAAGTGTGACCAGCCAGCCTAGCAGCTGCAGTAGTCACTGCTGCTTAGAGACTGCTGGTCCACTTGACAGCTATATGCCTACACAAGGAAGGAAAGGGGAAAATGGCCAAGATAGTGCATAAAAAAATCGACATTGAGTTAGTAGAGGCTGGAGATGGAAATGTTCGGGCCAAGTGGAAGACTAAGGACTTCAACTGGTGGGTTGTCAAAAGCAGAGGTAGAAAACCCTAGATACCTCTTTAGGTACTTCAATCTGAAGAAGTCACCAGTTGTGTATCTCAAAATGCAGGGCAGAAATCCATCTGCCACATGTGCACTTCAAAGGTCTGACTCACATATATTGGACACTGGCTTCCTGCTGCCCACAGTGGAGAAACTCACTGGCTAACAAGGTATGCCACTTGTATTGGGCATAAGAAAACACTCAGGATTAATCAACAAATAAACAAAAATTATATTCCTTTAGTGTTCTACGTCTCAGTTAAAGGTACTCTTTACCATCCCCCAAGTCAAAAACTTGAGAATCGTTTCCTACTCTTCCCTTCCTTTTATCTTCTCTCCTAATCTATTCCATCACATTGATGACTAAGTCCTGACAATTCCATCTCTGTTACATATCTTCTTTCAGTCTCTTTATCACCATCCCACTTCTACAGCTTTACTTCAGGCTATCATCACTTTGCATCTGGACTCTTCCTATAGTCATCTAACCTATCTCTTTGTCTCAAGTATTGCTTTCTTCAAATATTTATCTGTTCTGCTGCTAAACTGATCACACTGGTTCCCCACCTAGAACTCTTTTGGGTTTCCAGACTGCCTGAAGGTGAAGTCCATACTGAAAAATGGCATATAAAGCCTAAAATAATCTGGCGAATGCCCTTTCTTCGCTTCCTGGTAAACATCTTACTCAGTTTTCGGATAGTTTTCATAGATGTGACCTCTTAAGTTTTCTTGATACTCTTTGCCCCATTACACTGGAGTTCTAACTATATTTTGTACACAGTTCAGTCAAAGCACTGATATGCTTTATTATATTTGTGAGTTTACATATTTATTCCCTTCATACTGGATTATTAAATAAGTGAAGAAATGATATCCCTTCTTTATCCCCAGCACTTTGCACAGTGCAGAACACAGAGTAAGCACTAAAAAAATGCTAGCTAAATATGTTAACGAATGGGTAGATGAAGAACATTAATATCATCTGCTGACTTAGAATCATGTTGGTTGTACTGAACTGGAACAGAAAAAAACATGGCATCAATTTTATACACAGTAATTACTTTAAAACATATTAAATTAAAATGAGCAAGGACTTATGAATCAGAGTATAAATGTTTATTAATATTTAAGGTAAAGTGTTTAAAGAAAGTTTGAATACGACTTGGACTACTTTGGGCTAAGGCCCAGATTGCCCCAGGGCAGACAAAATTAGTGTTCATATTCTCTACCACTGAGGGGGTACTTTAGTGTAAAAGTTTCCAAAGTAATGTTAGAATATTGCATTTATTGTAAGTCATAATATTTAACTCACAATAGAGATATTATTAGCTAGGGAACAGTTTACATAAAAGGGGTATAAAGCTGCTATGGTGTAATATTGGTGTCCCCCTGCAAATTTATATGTTAAAATCTAATACCCGATATGATAGTATTAAGAGGTGGGGCCTTTGGAAAGAGATTAAGTCATAAGGGCCCTTTTAAAAGAGGGCCAAGTAAGTTCATTTGCCCACTTCCACAATGTGAGGATGCAGCAAAAAGTGGTGAGCGAGCCCTCACCAGACACCAAATCTTCTGGTACCTTGATCTTGGACTTCCCGTCCTCCAGAGCTGTAAGCAATAAATTTCTATTGTTTATAAATTATCTGGTCTAAGGCATTTTGTTATACTAGCCTGACTGGACTAAGACAATCACTTAAACCAACAATACAGGAAGGTCTGCATTTATATCCAAAATATATTCTTAGATAATTCTTTACATAAAAAAATTCAACATGGAATTCTTTTAAATATCAAATTCTCCTATGGCATTTAAAATACTGTTCAAATTATAAATATGTGACCCTCCCTCAACTTTTCAGGAAGACAAAAATTCTTACATCCTGATTTCATATCAAGTTTAGTCCATGATAACAATTTAGAGGGAAGATTTAAGCTTGTACTGCAGACTCCAGCTTTAGTCTGCACTCCTGCCTGTAATCTATAGATAATGTCACATAAACTAAGGAAGAAGTTGAACTCCAATGCTTCTGCAAATCTTTAGTTGAACTAGAGATTAAGTAATTTTTAGAAATAGTTGACCACATTTTCACAGCACAAAATATTTTTAAGCAAAGGTTATCAAGGTTCATCTACTGCTGACATTTTTTAAGTTATTTTTGTTAAAGAAAGAAACTGTCAAAACAAGTTTATCTGCAATAGGCCAACTATAGATTCTCTTCCAGTCTCTTAGAATTTATTTAGAAAAAAAATTTTGTGTGAGTGTATATATATATACATATGTATGTGTGTCAGTAATTATGTGTACCCAGCAGGTAACTTTGCTGCTTTATGACACTTCTTGAACCACTAGTAAATAACTAAGTGGCTGTAAGTGTTAAGAAAATAAAAGCAATCCAAAAACAGAGGGTGGAGGCAGCTGAAACTTTGTAAGTTGCTCAAAAGACTATCTTGGGTCAATGCAAGAGGAAAATCTGAGAACATTTCCTTTAAAAGAAAAAATAATAATAAAACAGAGCATGTAACTTCAGAGTTCAACTTGTGCCTAATCTCTTTGTGTGGGATTTTTTCATTCCAACATGTATCTCCCAGGACAGGCACAACAGCAATCCCTAAATCATGTTCATCCTCTGAGAATAGTATGTAATAAACACAACCTTCCTTAAGGAGATATGTGGGTCAGGGTAAAACACTTTATCTCCCATCCTACAAATCCGCAATATTTATACAGATAGTATCTAGTAAAAACAAATACTAATGGCCACTTTGCTGGGGAAAAGAATGGATGCAGATGTAACAAAAGAACATGTGCCTTAGGAAATATGGAAGGGGAGGGGATTCTCACAATCACTTGAGCATCGTATGAAGTTTATGTATACTTCATTTCTTTTGTTTAACACTGGGTTGTAGGCACCACCTCCTTGGCACACTATAACTACATCACTGAACCAGTTTCTGGTACTCACAGCTTTAAATATGAGCCCAGCAGATGGTCAAGTCCTTGTTAACAATAATGTCAGAAACTATTTTCATGACAAATATGGTATCTGAAGGATACCTCTGATTTCTATTCCTATTCCATTCTACATCTTTGGGTGACAAAATCTATAATCTGGCAGATGCATATAGAGTAGATAATGTTGTCTTTGAAAAAGCATATTCAAATATCTAGAACATCAATCTTTTGTATATTGCCTTACCCTCCTTTTTACCATTTTATATGCATTTCAAGGTAACTTTAGAGTGAAACACCTAAAAGAAAAGACAAAGAACAGATAGAAACTTCACTTCCCAGCCACTCAGTATTTATAGCAGCCATTCTGAAGTATTTTGGATACACTCTTCATGTGGTATGTATTCTAAACTGTAAGGAGCAAGTGCTGGAGAAAACAGTGAAATGACCTGTTATTCCATGAAAAGAAAAGAGGTATTTCTTTGGAACCACCACTACACCTGCTAAGCTTTACTGAAATTCAACCCCTACATTGCTCAATTACTGACACCTGGGAGCTGGCTAGCAAAAACATGGTTGGGCCGGGTGTGGGGAAAGTGTTCAAATACATCTATCTTGGTTCCTGGGTAAATAACTTTTGCAAATGCCTATGGTTTTCTGGTATAACTGAATTTGGGTTTAATATATGGTGAAAGAATCCAAACACTTGTGTTTTGATACACACACATACACCCAAAAAAAATTTTTAAAGATATTTGGCAAGGCATTTTGTTTTTAACATTTGTGAAATGCAGCCTAACAGTGTTCTTACTGTAGTCCTGCCCAAAAGTGATCACTTTTCTGTACTTTTCCTATGACAAATTTATTTTCCCTATATGCTTTTGTTGGCTAGCAGCTTTGGCATGACCTGACTGACAATGAGCCAGAAGATCTGAGCCGGGGGAAAACGCATGGCTCTCAAGTCTTGGCACAGTGGTGGATAAGAGCAGAGCAAATGCCACGCATTCAAGCAGGGCCCTGTGTGTTGGCTCATCAGCTCACCAAAGGACACCATGGAGAGCAGATGAAGATGATATACCCTACAACCTCAGAAATAGAAAGTCAATTTTTAAAAATTGGTTTTTCAATGTTAATTAAACAATTGCCAAAACCTCAGTTAGCTTAGTAAGCTAAACGGTGGGTCATATGTTACAGGCTTTGGTTCATTGCTGCCCTATCTAGAACTTGAGAAAGACCCCCTCTCGTGGCTTACCTTTTCCCTGTGAAGGAGAAAGGGAGGCTGTCAGCTCAGAGTGAGGATGGAAGTGGCAGGGTTCAAAGAGGTCATCCTAAACCATGAATTGCAAAGGTATTTTAAGAGCAAATTCTTCAAAGAACATACATATATCTGCAGTGGCAATCTGATTAGGGTATCAGCATTTGAAATTAATCTTTAATCTACTACTCTAGCACTTAATTTTAAGCAACATACATAAGTCTTAAATACTATGTACTAGGTGATATCAAGGTATGTTAGCTTATTATCTAAAAAAGATAATCCAAAGATTTCCAAATTAACTGACCGAAGAACGCATTGGCGAGCACACATACACACAGGAAAGAAATGTTTTTTTTTTCTTTGAGACAGAGTCTTGCTCTGTCACCCAGGCTGGAGTGCAGTGGCCTGATCTCAGCTCACTGCAAGCTCCGCCTCCCGGGTTCACGCCATTCTCCTGCCTCAGCCTGAGTAGCTGGGACTACAGGTGCCCAGCGCCACGTCCAGGTAATTTTTTTTTGTATTTTTAGTAGAGACGGGGTTTCACCGTGTTAGCCAGGATGGTCTCGATCTCCTGACCTCATGATCCACCTGCCTCGGCCTCCCAAAGTGCTGGGATTACAGGTGTGAGCCACCGCGCCCGGCCCAAGAAAGAAAACTTTTAACTCTCACTCTAACAAAAACTTATCTTCATCAGAATCTGAGTAGTTTCATTCAATAAGTGAATGGGTATGATATCTGGCATTAGTTCACAGACCTCCATAAAATCTATTGCATCAGTTAGCCTTTGCTGTATAAAAAACCACCACAAATGTTATGGTTTAAAACAACATTATTTACCTCAAAATTTTAGGGGTCAACAATTTAGGCTGAACCCAGCTGGGCAGTTCTTCAGGTCATGTCTGTGTTCCCTCATACATCTGTGGTGAGACATAGGTCAAGTAGTTAGATCTGCTTCTGGGTGTTGGCTCTCAGAGGCTAGAACATTTTGGCTCAGTTCCATGTGATCTGTGATCTTGTAGCAAGTTGCCCAGATTTATTATCATGGTGGAAGTAGGTGCCTGAAGGAGAATGGAAATATACAAAGCCTCTTGAGGACTAATAAGAGAATTGGTGCTACTGCCTAGTTCTTTTGACCAAAGCAAATCACAAGGCCTTCCCACATTCAGGGGGCTGGAAAATAGTCTCTACCTCTTATGTAAGGTGTTATAAAATTACATTGCAAGGGACATTATTACAGGGAGGAATAAAAATTAAGACCAATTTTTCAACTGATTTACCATACCCACCATGAATCCAGGTTAATTTTCTACAATGAAAATGAAGTCATATGGTTTAATAAATAAAGTTTATTTTTATAAACATGCAAGTACAGAAATTAATCATTGTTTGCATTTCAGAACATGTCCTTGTACTGTCAAGTCCAGACCCAATAGAACACCGTGGGGAAATAAATATGCCCCACATAACTTACAGTTCCCATTTTGTTAGAACATCATGGATTGCACATATTTTTGGTGGAATGAATGTTAGCGATATTGATGGATCAGCTGAAGAAAGTGACACAGGATATTATAAATGTCTATGTCAGTTTCTATACCCAACTCCATTGAAGTGACACAGGACTTCAAGACTTTCCATGTGTCTCATTCCTTTGTGATCCTATAGTAAATAATACTAACATTTCCTACTAAACCAGAGTCCTAGAAGGCAGCATTTTTACAAAAAATAAGAAAACTTCAGGACAACGAAAGTCTAAACAAAATATTGAATGTATAGTGTATCCTGGTGTGTAATGATTTACCCAGTGATTGCAATAGCATTACGAAAAGTCAGCTGTCAATAGATTTGAGTACCATCATGTTTTCCTTTTTGTGGACAGAACAGAAAAATAAAAACTGACTGTAGAAATCTCGGTAAATAATTGGCAATCAGTGACTGAATTTAGGCAAAATGTATGTCCTTAATTTGGGTACATTTAGTTCACATCATTTCTGACTTTGCCATTACCAAAGAGTATACATGTCTAGTTAGATTTTCTTTGATATCCTAATGCGGTAATTCTTCTTACGTGCTTTTTATTTTTAATTACAATAGAATGGATGCAATGACTGAATCCATAGGAATGAACCATCCATCTCACCCCAATTCCCTCTCTATAATCTTCTATTAGTTTCCTACTGCTGCTATAAAAAATTGCCACAAATTAGGTAGCTTAAAACAACACTGATTTATTATCTTATAGTTCTGGAGGCCAGACATCTGAAATGAATCTCACTAAGCTAAAGTCAGTGTGTCAACAGGCTGCATTCCTTTGTGGAGGCTCTATGGAGCCTCCATTTTCTTGCCTTTTTCAGCTCCTGCAGGCTGCCAGAATTTCTTAGTTCATGTCCTCCCACTTCTACTTTTAAGGACTCTTGTGATTACACTGGATCCACCCAGATAACCTGGAATAATTTCCCCATTTTAAAGTCAGATGACTGCAAATCTTAACTCTATCTTCTACCTTAATTCCCCTTTGTCATGCAACAACATATTCACAGGTTCCAGGGATTAGGACATGGACATATTTGGGAGCCATAATTGTGCCTGCCACAAACCCAAGCCCATACCAATTCTTTTCTCAGCTTACCCTAAATATTGATGACTAGTGGTATGAACCAATTCTTCCCAAGAGAGGCTCTATAGTACATGTTCATATTAAGCAGAGGTTCTTTATGAAGGCAAATGGCATTTTCCCAATGCAAACTCTAGAAATGTTAACTATATTACCATTGAAATGTAAAAGAATGTATCATGGTTTTATCAGCCATAAGAAGGGTCACTTGAAAGAGTAGATTTCAGATATTTTTATATACTATGGATGAACTATACTCAGAGACAATTAAATGCATCATGCTTAATTATTGATAGGTTCCTTGATTTATTACAGACCTTCTGCAAGTCTACTGCTTATTTTTACCACTTCTTTTGCAAAATGTTCGATAATAATTGCTTCTTACTTTGAGGTAGGGATCAATATCATGAGTTAATTTTTTTAAACTACTAAATAAAGGTAAGCAAGATTAGTCTTTGTTCTCAACTTCAAATAAACTAGTAAAAAAAAGATTCTGCCCATCTACAAACAGACATGAGACTTATTTAAATCCTGTTATTTAATTCTTTATACTCCCAGAGAACAAGCATGGTCTAATTCAGTGTATAATGGAATATGACAGGCTGAAGACAGGAGTTCTAAAGCCAGAGAAAAAGAATAACCAACTAGAAAATACTAAATGAGGAAAGAAAAAAGACCTGGGAAGAAAGGAGAGAGTAGCTATTGCAATAAGAAGGGAGAGGGCATTAATTTCCTTGGGGATTAAACAGTGGTTAAATAGTAGTTGCCTTGTTTTTTACTTGATATGACTTAATTTAAAATATTGATACAAAATGTACAATGTTATATTTGAAAGCATAAGGAAATATGAGAATAAATAAATGCTGACTTGGAAGTTGATTATATGAGGCAGCAGCTCTTTTGCTATGTATTCCATTTATAAAAACTACCTTTGTCTCCATTAAGAAATGTTCACTCAAAAAATGATGTGGGATGTGTAGATATTCCCATTACCAGTAGAAATTTGGGGGGAAAAAAATAAATAGTCATGAGCTACTTATTAGCTCACTGTTTATATAGTTAATGAACACTAACTATATTCAGATAAATCTTGGTGTACTAGTCAGGGTTCCCTAGAGGGACAGAACTACTAGGATAGAGATAGATAGATAGATAGATAGATAGATAGATAGATAGATAGATAGATAGATGGATAGATAGATAGATAGATAGATATGCAAATGGGAGTTTACTAAATATTAACTTACATGATCACAAGGTCCCACAATAGGCTGGCTGCAAGCTTGAGAAGCAAACAGAGCCAGTCCAATCCCCAAAACTGAAGAAATTGGAGTCTGATGTTTGAGGGCAAGAAGCATCCAACATGGGAGAAAGATGTAAGCTGGGAGGCTAGGCCCGTCTTGTCTTTTCACGTTTTTCTGCCCACTTTATATTTGCTGGAAGCTAATTAGATTGTGCCTACCAGATTAAGTGTAGGTCTGCCTTCACCAGCCCACTGACTCAAACATTAATCTCCTTTGACAACACCCTCACAGATACACCCAGGATCAAGACTTTGCATCCTTCAATCTAATCAAGTTGAAACTCAGTATTAACCATCACAAGTCCACTCCTAGTCAATGTGAACCCATACACATCTCCTGAGATTATAATTTTCAAATAAAGACAATAATGAGGTCATAATTATATCTTACATAATACAAGTATCCTTCGTACAACCAGAAACTCACTAATCCCCAACCCAAATACTATTACATAAAGTCAACTATACTTAAATGCTGACATGAAGTCAATAAATCTTATGTTACATGATAAAGGAAAAGGAAATAAAATGAAGATATTTTCTTAGTACAATTGTATACAAGCACAAACAAGTTTTTAACAAAAGAAGGGGGAAATACTTATGACAGTTACAGTCCTCGTTTCTGCAGCTGGTCACGTGGTCGTAGCTGGTATTGATCACTACCTTCTTCTACTACCCATTCTGTATTCCCTTTGCCTTCAGCAAGCACCTCAGCAGGTCATGGGTTTTTTCCTGGTAGAGTGACCCAAACCTTCATTCCTGAAGGGTCTTGACCATTTGTAGACCTGCCTGAATTGGGCTATTGTAGTTTCCCATTGACCTTAATCACAGGGCATGGTAACACTAAGAGATGCGCTAATGGATCTCCTGTGTTCCATGCGTACTCTTCCTTACCTGAGTTATGGAGTAGTAGACTGATTTCTGGATCATTCTCAGCATACTCCATTTTCACGGAACAGCAGAGACTACACACTGCTGTCCTGTGTAATTCAAGAATGGTTCTACTTAATCACTAACAAGCAACCATAACAAGCAACCAATGTGACTGTGAGAAGACATTTTGAGAGACAGAATTAATTTGCTTCTACAAAAGAGATAGGGGTAAGTAGAAAAGTAATCTCTCTTAATTTCAATAAGGTTTTCTCAGTATCTCACAAAACAATGTTGAAGACATTTAGAAAAGCAAGTTTTGGGACAAGCTGATTCACAAGGATTAACCCTCGATCACATCATATTTTAAATCTTTACTAGTATTCAGAATAAAGTAATTAAAATATGAAGTTTACTATGTATGTATATTAAGTATCTGCTTGTGTTCTGTAAGACATAATGAATTCCAAATGACTTTGATAAAATAACTACGTTTTCTATAAAATGAGATTAAAACAGAGATCAAAAATATGTACATTTAGAAACCAAAATAAATCATTCAAATGTTTCTCTTGTGAAACAACTGGGAACTAAGTGGCAAGACTACGTTTGACCAGAAGCTGAATGATTTAACAACATAATACCCTAACCTGGTGGTTTTCAGTCAAGGGTACTTTGGCCCCCAGGGCATATTTGGCAGTGTCTGGAGACATTTTTGATGGTCACAATTGGGAGGATGCTATCAGCATCTACTGGTTAGAAGACAGAGATATTGCTGAACATCCCACACACAGCAAAGGCTACTCACAAAAAAGAATTACCTTGTTCAAAGTTTCAACTGTGCTGAGATTGAGAAAAAAATTAACAAATTATGTGATACAGGAATTTATTAAAATAAATACTATTAGCATCTAAAGTTTCCCTTCAACCACATTCTGTCCTAAATCTTTATTAGAATATTATGTTCCACTTTAGGGTATTACCCTTCAGAATGTATAGATTTAAATGATTGGAAATAGACTATTATGATTGTCCATGTCTTTGTCTTCTGCTTATACAGTAACATTTAGTTATTGCTCTGTCTTTCACTTATTTAGAAGACCTGAAAATAATTCATGCCTTTTTTGAAGGTAGGTTCTGTGTCGTGGGTATCTAAGATACTTGGATTTTTTTTTAATGCCTTACAAATACACTGTCTGATAAACAGGTTAAAAAAGAAAGCTAAATAAAGATTACATTGAATGTTTTAGAGAATTAAGTCAGTTCTCAATTATGTGTTAAAAGAAAATCTCTAAAAGTTAAAACACATAGAAAAATATCCAATGTACCAAAAATACAAATACCACAAAACTCTAAATGAACGAGCCAAAACTCTTACATTACCAACATCAAACTATCCCAAAGGCTGAAAATGTTTTAATAATATGCATTTTATAGTTAGAAATGTGGTAAAAAATAAAGAATGAAGAATTTCAAAGCAAAATAAACAAATCTTCAACTCACTTAAAGTAGACAACAGTTAGAAAGGAGAAAAGGTGCTGGAAATGAAGTTAGAAGTGATTATTTTAAAGAGCGGGAACGACAAGAAAGTTTTTGTGGTGAGAAGAGTTTGTTTTCACAAGGCCACATTGAACAAAATGACACAGTGGAACCATTTTGTGTGGTCCTGTTCATATTTCCAGTGGATAGACACTGTACTGATTCTACCATATGCTTTGCAGCCAAATATGACAAAATGTAAACTTAAGCAAAAAAATGTATATAATATTGTTTGTTATTTAAATTTCAAAACAAGTATTATTTTCAGAACAAGAACCACACAGCAGTTAAGTATTATGAAACATACTCTATGTATGAGCATAGCTTCAACCCATTTTCTAAATGTTCTTTGATAAGATTTAATTTAAAATATCTTTTAATTTATTAACCTGTTCTATTTCACAAATGAAATAAATGCTACTTTGATAATGTATTATCTGATAACTAAAAGTACATAATTTGTATTATTTTAAAGTAATGTGACCTGGAAATGGGGAAAATGTGGGAAATCCTCAGAAAAGTCTTTTATCTAATAGCTAGTAGTTTCAACCTCTTTACCAACAAAATATCTTCCCAATAAAATACCAATACAAAATTAAGGATCTTCTTAGAATTTCTTTCCCTAGAATGTAAGGAGAAGCAAAACCAAACTGCATCAACTCTTTAATAATTAGGGATTAACCATGGTCAGCATGTTTCCAAATCAATGCCTTTCTCAAATCTAGAAAATTCTCTGCCATTGTTTCTTTAAATATGGCAACTGTCATTCCTCCCTAGTCCTCCCTATCCTATCCTGGATCTCCTCATGAAACAAACGTTAGACCTCTTCAATTTACTTTCCATGTTTTTTTAACCCCTCCTTTCTACTTTTATTTTTTTTTCCTCTGTGCTGCATTCATTTTATCTCCTCAGACCTTCCATCTCACTAATTCTTTCTTCAACTGTGTCTAACATACAGCATAACTTATTGTTTTAGTCAGGGCTCATAACAGAGAAACAGAGAAACAGAACCAACAGGAGATAGATTGATATCGATATAGATATTTATTCTAGAAATTGCTCACATAATGATGGAGGCTGATAAGTCTCATGATCTGACATCTTCAAGCTGGGAAATCAGAAAAGCCAGCAGTGTAAGTCAGTTGAGGTTTACTAGCCTGAGAATTGGTATAGGAGCCAATGGTGTAAGTAACATTCCAAATCCAAAGGCTCAAAAACCAAGATTACCAATGTCCTACAGCAGGAGAAGATGGATGCCCCCACTCAAACAAAGATTAAATTTTTCCTTCCTCCACTTTTTTGTTCTATTTGGAGCCTCAAAGGATTGGATGATACTCACCCAAATTGATAAAAGTTTATCTTTACTCAGTCTACTGATTCAAATGCTAATCTCTTCTGGGAACAGCTTCACAGACACACCCAGAAATAATGTTTTACTAGTTATCTGAGTAGCCCTTAGCCCAGTCAATATGACACATAAAATTAAACATCACACCTATCCAATATGACACATAAAATTAAACATCACACCTATCCACTGAGCTCTGTATCTCCAGTGATTGTATATTGCATTTCTAGAAGTTCTCCAGTTATTTCCCAAATCTAACTTTTCTTTATTGATAGAAAAGTTGGCTTTATTTTTTATTCCTTCTTTCATGTCCTTATTTATTTTAAAATATTAGTTAATGATTTTTGTTTACCATTTAAATCATGAAAGAACAAAATTCCAGCTAATTAAGTGGATCATGCTGATATGGGACATTGCCTCCTCACTTCAAACAGATACCTATGCAGAATAAAATAGTACAAAGAAAATTAAATTGCTGAGTTATAAATTAAGAGAAATTTGCAGGTGCTACAAATAAAGAGGAAACATGAAGAGTGGGGTTAGGAGTCAAATTGTGTCCCTACGAAACTCACACATTGAAGTCTTAACTCTCAGTGCCTCAGAATGTGGCCTGATTTAGAAATAGGTCTATTGTAATATAATCAGTAGTTATGATAAGGTCATCATGGAGCAAGGTGAGACCCTACTTCAGTAGGACTGGTATTTTTTAGGAGGGGGAAATTTGGACAAAGGCACACACGTGCAGGAGAATACCATGTGAAGATGAAGGCAGGGATTATGCTTCTACACACCATGGAACACCAGAGATTGCTAACGAAGGACCAGAAGCTAGAGGGGAGGCATTGAAAAGATTCTTCCTCGTAGCCCACATAAGAAACCAACTTTACCAATTAGCTTGATCTCAGGCTTCTAACCTCTAGAACTGTGAGACAATAATTTTTTTTGCTTTTTAAGCCACTTAGTCTGTGGCACTTTGTTATGGCAACACTAGCAAACTAATACAAATGGTAAACTGAGAGGCTGAAGCCATTGGGCTCACTGGATAATCAGGACAAGTGATACTAATCACCTCAGAAGCACTGAAGGATTGGAGATAAAAAGTCTGAATACCTGAAGAGATACAGCAATTAGACTGCCAGTAGCCATCTTAAAAGTAATAATGGAACCACAAGATGGGAGAATAATACTTTTGAAATAATGACAAAAAAAATGTAACTGCTAGTCTAGAACTGTATATCAAACTAAACTATCATATTGGCTCTCTGTGGCCATTGAGGACTAAACAAGAGGAAATGAACATCAATAAAACATCAATAATTTAATACTAAATTTCCCATTTATTACTATTGCCTGGTATTTAATAGTTTTCCAACCCTTCATATTTTTTTTGCATAATTTTGTTTGAAAATCTGCTGTTGTGAATAGCAGATAGCTGATTTTATTTTTAGTTTTTAGATAATATTCTCTTGTATTGTAATCAGCTAATTTAATCTATTTACATTTATGCAAATTTATGATATATTTGGAATTACTTATAATACCTTTTTATTTTTTTATTCACCATTATTTTTAATTATCTTTTCCTTTCACATATTTGGAAGTACACATAACTTCTATTATTTAAGTGGTTACCTTGAAGTTTCAAAAATATATTTATATTTGATTTGTTAATTTAAAGTTAATAGGCATCTTTAGTTTCCTCACAAGGAAGAATTCCTGGTCTGATTCTCCCTTTTATCTTATGTATTATTGTTGCTAGTTTTTTTACTCTCTATATTAAATGCCTTAAATGTTATTATTCTTTTAGATAATGTTTTAAAAATTAATCTTTTTTGCTCATTATTTCTTCTTTCATTTTAAGCTGTCCTTCAGAAACAATTTTCCTACTTCCTGAAGTACATCTTCCAAAGTTCTCTTTTTAAAGGTCTGTCACTGGTAAACTCCCTTAGTCATTATTAATCTGAAAAGATATTTATTTTACTTTTGTCTTTGAATGATAGTCTGCTGATATGATATAGCACATTGATTAATTTGCATATGTTGAACCATCTTTTTGTTACTGAGATAAATCCCATTTGGTTATAAAGAATAATTGTCTAATTGTTGTTGAATTCAGTTTACTAGGCTTTTGTTGAAGATTTTTACACCAATGTTATAAGGGATATTGGCCTATAATTTTGTCTTTTTGTTGTGTGATATAGTTTGGCTCTGTGTCCCCATCCAAGTATCATCTCAGATTGTAATCCTCACATGTCAGGGGCGGGGCCTGATGGGAGGTGAGTGAATCATGAGGCAGACTTCTCCCTTGCTGCTCTTGTGATAGTGAGTGAGTTCTCAGGAAAGATGGTTGTTTGAAAGTGTGTGGCATTTCCCCCTTTGTTCTCTCTCTCACTCTTCTGCCACCATGGTAAGACATGCTTGCTTCCCCTTCGCCTTCTACTGTTGTTGTAAGTTTCCTGAGGCCTCCCAGTCATGCTTCCTATTAAGCCTGCTGAACTGTGAGTCAGTGAAACCTCTTTTCTTCGTAAACTACCCAGTCTCAAGTAGTTCTTTATAGCAGTGTGAAAACAGACTAATACAATCTCTGGTTATGTTATCAGGGTAATACTCACATTACCGAATGAGTTTGGAAGTGCTCCCTCCTTCTCTATTTCTTGGAATAGTTTGGTATTAGCTCTTGTTAAATATTTGGTGAACTTCAGGAGTGAAGCCATCAGGTCCCTGGTTTTTCTTTGCTGGGAGAAATTTTATTACAGCTTCAATCTCATTACTTGTTACTGGTCTGTTCAAGTTTTGGATTTCTTCACAGTTCAATCTTGGTAAGTTAAATATATCTAGGAATTTCTCCATTTATTCTAGGTTTTCCAACTTATTGGCATAGAATTGCTCATAGTAGTCTCTAATGATGCTTTGAATGTCTGCAGTATCAGCTGTAATGATGTCTTTTTCATCTCTGATTTTACTTATTTGGGTCTTCTCTTTTTTTCTTAGTCTGGCTAAAATGTTTGTCAATGTTTTTATCTTTTCAAAAAAACAACTTTTTATTTTACTGATTTTTTGTATTTTTTAATTTCAAATTTAACTTTTAAGTTAAGGGGTACATGTGTAGATTTTTTATATAGGTAAACTCATGTCATGGGGGTTTATTTTACAGATTATGTCATCACCCAGGTATTAAGCCTAATACCCATTAGAGGACCTTTTTCTTGATCCTCTTCCTGCCCCCACCCTCCACCCCACCACTGATAGACTCCAGTGTCTGCTCTTCCCCTCTATGTATCCATGTGTTCTCATCATTAGCTCCTACATATAAGTGAGAATATGTAGTATTTGGTTTTCTGTTCCAGTGTTAGTTTGCTAAGGATAATGGCATCCAGCTCCATTCATGTTGCTGCAAAGGAAATGATCTCATTCTCTTTTAAGGATGCATAGTATGTCATGTTGTATATGTACCACATTTTCTTTATCCAGTCTCCTCTTGATGGGCATTTAGGTTGATTCTACGTCTTTGCTATTGTGAATAGTGCTGCAATGAACATACATGTGCATATGTCTTTATGATAAAACTACTTATATTCCTTTGAGTATATACCCAGTATTGGGATTGCTGGGTCCAGTGGTATTTCTGGTCTTTGAGGAATCATCACACTGCCTTCCACAATGGATGGATTAATATACACTCCCACCAACAGTGTAAAAGTGTTCGTTTTTCTCCACATTTCACCAGCATCTGTTAATTTTTGACTTTTTAATAATAGTTGTTGGTATTTCTGTTTTTAGGTCTTAGAGGAATTGTCACACCGCCTTTCAGAATGGATGAACTAATTTGCACTCCCACCAACAGTATAAGAGCATTCCGTTTTCTCCACAAATTCACCCGCATCTGTTATGTTTTGACTTTTTTATAGCCATTCTGACTGGTGTGAGATGATATGTCATTGTGGTTTTGATTTGCATTTCTCTAATGATCAGTGATATGAAAAAAGTTTCATATAATTTTTAGCCAGATGTATGCCTTCTTTTGAGATGTGTCTGTTCATGTCCTTTGCCCATTTTTTAATGGGGTTGCTTGTTTTGTTCTTATAAATTTAAGTTCCTTATAGATATTACATATTAGACCTTTGTCAGATGGATAGCTTACAAAAATTTGCTCTCATTCTCTGTTGTCTGTTTACTTTATTGCTAGTTTCTTTTGCTGTGCAAAAGTTATTTAATTTAATTAGATTCCATTTGTCAATTTTTTCTTTGGTTGCAATTGCTTTCGGCATCTTTGTCATGAAATCTTCACTCATTCCTTTGTCCAGAATAGTATTGCCTAGATTGTCTTCCAGGGTAGTTATAGTTTTAGGTTTTACATTTAAGTCTTTAATCCATCTTGAGCTAATTTTCATATATGGTATTAGGAAGGGGTATAGTTTCAATCTTCTGCATATGGCTAGCCAGCTATCCCAGCACCATTGATTAAATAGGGAGTCCTTTCCCCATTGCTTATGTTTATCAGGTTTGTCAAAGATCAGATAGCCGTAAGTATGCAGCCTTATTTCTGGGTTCTCTAACCTGTTCCATTGGGCTATATGTCTGGTTTTGTACCAGTAGCATGTTGTTTTGGTTACTATAGGCTTGTAGTATAGTTTGAAGTTGGGTAGCGTGATACTTCCAGCTCTGTTCTATTTGTTTAGAATTGCCTTGGCTATTCAGTCTTTATTTTTTTTTGTTCCGTGAATTATAAAATAGTTTCCTCTAGTTCTGTTAAGAATATCATTGGTAGTTGAATAAGAATAACTTTGAATCTATAAATTGCTTTGGGCAGTATGGCCATTTTAATGATATTGATCCTTCCTAGCCATGTGCATGTAATATTTTTCCATTTGTTTGTGTCCTAATTTCTTTCAGCAGTGCTTTGCAGTTCTCCTTGTAGAGATCTTTCTCCTCCCTGGTTAGCTGTATTCGTAGGTATTTTTGTGCTTTTGTGACAATTGTGAATGGAATTATGTTCCTGATTTGGCTCTCACTTGGACTGTTTTATTGGTTTATAGGAGTGCTAGTAATTTTTGCACATTGATTTTGTATCTTAAAACTTTGCTGAAGTTCTTTTATCAGCTTAAGAATCCTTTGGGCCAAGACAATGGGGTTTTCTATGTACAGGATCATGTCACCTGTAAACAGGGATAGTTTAACTTCCTCTTTTCCTATTTGGATTCCCTTTATTTGTTTCTCTTGCCTGATTTCCCTAGCCAGGAATTCCAACACTATGTTCAATAAGAGTGGTGAAGGGGGCATCCTTGTCTTCTGCCAGTTTTCAAGGGGAATGCTTCCAGCTTTTGCCCATTCAGTGGTGGCTGTGGGCTTGTCATAGATGGCTCTTATTATTTTGAGGTATGTTCCTTCAATGCTACATTTATTCAGAGTTGTTAACAGGAAGTGTGTTTAATTTTATCAAAAGTCTTTTCTGCAACTGTTGAGATAATCATGGAGTCATTGTCTTCAGTTCTGTTTATGTGATGAATCGTATTTATCAATTTGTGTACGTTGAAACAACCTTGCATCCTAGGGATAAAATCTACTTGATTGTGGTGGATTAGCTTTTTGATGGGCTGCTGGATTTGGTTTGCAAATATTTTGTTGACCATTTTGGCATCAATATTTATCAAGGATATTCACCCGAATTTTTTTGTTGTGTCTCTGCCAGGTTTTGGTACCAAGATGATGCTGGTCTCATAGAATGAGTTAGGGAGGAGTCCATCCTCTTCAATTTTGTGGAATAGTTCCAGTAGGTATGGTACCAGCTTTTCTTTGTATATCTGGTAGAACTCAGTTGTGAATCCATCTGGTCCTGGGGTTTTTGGTAAACTATTACTGGCTCAATTTCAGAGCTTATTATTGGTCTGTTCAGGGATTTAATTTCTTTCTGGCTCAGTCTTGGGAGGGCGTAGGTGCCCAGGAATTTATCCATTTCTTCTATAGTTTCTAGTTTATGTGCATACAGGTGTTTTTCATATTCGCTGATGGTTATTTCTATCTCTTTGGGGTCAGTGGTAATGACCCCTTGTAGTTTCTGATTGTGTTTATTTGAATTGTCTCTCATTTCTTCATTATTAGTCTAGCTATCAGTCTATTTTATTAATTTTTTCAGAAAAACAGATCCTGAATTTGTTGATCTTTTTAACGGTTTTTCATGTGTCAATCTCCTTCAGTTCAGCTCTGATTTTGGTTATTTCTTGACATCTGCTAGCTTTGGAATTTGTTTGCTCTTGGTTCTCTAGTTCTTTTAGTTATGACGTTAGGTTGTTAAATTGAAATCTTTCTAAATTTTTGATTCAGGCATTTAGTGCTAGAAGTTTCCCAGTCAACACTGACATAGCTGTGTCCCAGAGATTCTGGTATGTTGTATCTTTTTCCTCATTAGTTTCAAAGAATTTCTTGATTTCTGCCTTAACTTAATTATTTACCCTAAAGTCATTCAAGAGCAGATTATTCAATTTCCATGTAATTGTATGGTTTTGAGTGAATTTATTTGTCTTGATTTCTAATTTGATTTTGCTGTGGTCTGAGAGATTGTTTGTTATGATTTCAGTTCTTTTTCATTTGCTGAGGAGTGTCTTACTTCCAATTATGTGATTGATTTTGGAGTATGTGCCATGTGGCAATGAGAAGAATGTTTATTCTGTTGTTTTGGAGTGGAGAGTTCTCTAAATGTCTATATCAGGTCCATTTTACCCAGTACTTAGTTCAGGTCCTGAATATCTTCGTTAACTGTCTGTCTCAATGATATGTCTAATATTGTCAGTGGGGTGTTAAAGTCTCCTGCTATTATTGTGTGGAAGTCTAAATCTCTTTGAAGGTCTCTAAGAACTTGTTTTATGAATATGGTTGCTCCTCCATTGGGTACCTATATATTTGGGATAGTTAAATCTTCTTTAATTGACCACTTTACCATTATGTAATGCCCTTCTTTGCATTTTTTTTACCTTTGTTGATTTAAAGTCTGTTTTTTCTGAAACTAGTATTGCAATCCCTGCTTTTTTCTGTTTTCCATTTGCTCAGTAGACATTCCTCTATTCCTTTATTTTGAGCCTATGTGTGTCATTGCCTGTGAGATGAGTTTCTTGAAGACAGCATACCAATTGGTCTTGGCTCATTATGCAGCTTGCCACTTAGTGCCTTTTAATTGGGGCATTTAGTCCATTTACTTTCAACAATAGTATTGACATGTGAGGATTTGATTCCATTATGATGATGTTAACTGGTTATTTTGCAAACTTGTTTATACAGTTGCTTTATAATGTCACTGGTTTGCATATTTCAGTGTGTTTTTGTAGTGGCCAGTAATGGTCTTTCCTTTCCATATTTAGCATTTCCTTCAGGAGCTCATGTATAGCAGGTCTGGTCATAATGAATTCCCTTAGCATTTGCTTGTCTGAAAAGGATTTTATTTCTCCTTCACTTATGAAGGTTAGTTTGGCCAAACATGAAATTCTGAGTTGGAATTTATTTTCTTTAAGAATGTTGAATATTGGCCCCCAGTCTCTTCTGGCTTATAGGGTTGTTGCTCAGAGGTTCACTGTTAGTCTAATGGGCTTCCATTTTAAGTGACCTGACCTTTAGCTGCTGTTAACATTTTTTCTTGCATTTTGACTTTGGAGAACCTGATGTCTTGGGGATGATCTTCTTATGAAGTTTCTTACTGGGGTTCTCTACATTTCCTGAATTTGAATGTTGGCCTCTCTGTCTAGGTTGGGGAAGTTCTCATGGATAATATCCTGAAATCTGTTTTCTGAGTTGGTTCCATTCTCCCCATCTCTTTCAGGGACATCAATAATTTGTTGATTTAGCCTCTTTACATAATCCCATATTTCTCAGAGGTTTTGTTCATTTCTTTTCATTCCTTTTACTCTATTTTTTTACTGTCTTGTTTCAGAAGGCCAGTCTTCAGGCTCTGAGACTCTTTCCTCTGCTTGGTTTATTCTGATATTAATCCCTGTGATTGCATTATGAAATTCTGGTAATGTGTTTTTCAGCTCTATCAGATCACTTACATTCTTTTCTATCCTAGTTATTTTGTCTGTCAGCTCCTGCACTGTTTTATCATAATTCTTAGCTTCCTTGGATTGGGTTTCAATGTACCCCTATAGCACAATGATCTTTGTCTCTATCTATATTCTGAATTATATTTCTGTCATTTCAACCATGTCAGCTCCGTTCAGAACCCTTGCTGGAGAAGTAATGCAATCATTTGAAGGAAAGGAGGCACTCTGGGTTTTTGAGTTGTCAGGATTCTTGTGCTGGTTCTTTCTCGTCTTTGTAGGCTTATGTTCCTTCAGTCTTTGAGATTATTGACCTTTGGATGGGTTGTTTTTTCGTATATTCTATTTGATGACCTTCAGGGTTTGATTTTGGTCTAAGATGGATTCAGATAACTGGCTTCATTTCTGGAAGATTTTAGGGGATTGACACTCAGCTCCCAACTCTTTGACTGTGTGCTCTATCTCTGAAGGAATTTTATTGGGCCCCAACTTTGTTCTGTGGTTCCTCAAGGTTAGGAATCCACTGTGCTGGAGAGGTCAAGGTGCTCTCAGATTGCTGGTCGCTACAATTCTATGGGTGGTCTCAGCTTAAGCATTTTATAGTGTGGTGACAGTAGTATCTGTCCTCGTTTGCAAGTGCCAGCAGCAGCAGTAGTGGTAGCTGCAGCGGGGTGCTAGTGTATGCCAGGGGGCCTGCTTCCCTGTGGGCATTCACCACAGTGGCAGAGGTAATGCAGCTGGGGTGTGGGCAGAGAGCCCCTGCTAGCAACTGTGTGCACAGTGTTGCTGTTGTTGGTGTTGGTTCAGGTACAGGATGCTGGTGGGCCCAAGTCTGTGTGCCTTCTACGTGTCCTGCAAGCAGAAGTGGTCACTCAGAGTAGGGGAGGATCCACTGTTCTGTCTGTCTAGTTTCACTCCCACAGTAGTGTTAGTGCAAGGGCAGGGTGCTGGTACAGACAAAGCTGGCTGCCTCTGTGCTCACTAAGTCTCCATCTGCAATGGCAGACTGCAAGAAGATGGGGAACAGACTGCAATTCTGCCACTGATGGCAAAATAAGCAAAACCTACTCATGCAGACATGCACCAGCAAAGCAATATGGGGAATTGTCATGGGCTCTGCAGAAGCTGCAGTTTTGGGAGGGGCCATGGGGGCTGCCCCACTGGCACACTCTGCCAGTTAGGCATGGTCTGCCAGCACAGAAGCTATGATGTAAGGCCCCTCAAAGCACCAAAGGCTTCCCTGTAAGCAGATGTGGCCCAGCTGGGGCCCCAAAAGAGACAGCAGAGCAAGTGGTGTTTAAGTCAGACTGGCCCATCTGATGGGCTAGACTGCTCCACAGAGTTCAGGACCAATAGTTCCTCTAAGGCTAAAGTCTCCTACGAGAGCAAGTAGAGGCTAGGGAGATGGCCATCCCTAGCCATGCTCCACTACAGATGCTTCCACACCAAACCCTCTGGGCTCCACATCAACTGGTTTGCTGCCCCTAACACTTCTCTAAGTAGCTCTCCCTGCCACCTTGAGTGTCCATGGTGATTGAGCAGTCTCCTGTCATGATTCCAGAGGCCTGTAGCAAGAGAAGGTTGCTGCTTGTCAGTTCCACTCATCCATTTCCCCAGAGCCACTGGGGGCCAGGAACGAGTTCAGGTGTGCAGTATCCCCAGGTAGACTTCCCAGCTTTCTTCCCCTTCAGCCCAGCTTCTGTGTCTTCCCTTCATCCACTCTCAGTGCCTTCCCTCTAAATATCTGTTAGGAGTATTCCAGTCATCTTGGTGCCCCCACTGACAGCTGTTTCACCTGGCTGCCTTTAGTCAGCCTTCATTTCCCAGCTTCTGGATGTCCTCACAGCACCCCCTCAAGTATCTCTCAGTACCTGGAGGTCACAGGAGGACAAAGTCACTTGACTTTGACAGTCGCTTGAGCCTCATGGAGCAAAGGACATGGAACAATAAAGACAAGAACCAAGCTAGGTGCATAGGCACCAGAAGACCAAAAAAGTGGTTATTTTAGTTTAAATTTTATTTATTCCTGCTCTGATATTTATTATTTCCTTCCCTCTATTAATTATAGGTTTTGTTTGCTCTTGCTTTTCTAGGCTCTTTAAGATGCACAGTTAGGTTGTTAATTTGAAGTTTTTCTACTTTTCTGATGTAGGTGCTTTTTGCAATAAACTTTATTCTTAATAATGCTTTTCACTGTATCTGGTAGGTTTTGATATGTTGTTTCCATTTTCATCTGTCTTAAGAAATTTTTTAATTTCCTTCTTAATTTCTTCATTGACCCACTGGTCATTCAGAAACATATTATTTAATTTCCAAGTCTTTGCATAGTTTCCAAAGTTGTTCTTGTTACTGATTTCTAGTTTTATTCCATTATGATCAGAGAAGACACTCGATATGATTTTATTTTTTGACATTTTTAAAACTTGCTTTGTGGCCTAACATATATCTATTCTTGAGAATAATCCATGTGCTAAGGCAAAGAATGTATATTCTGCAGCCATTGGATGAAATGTTCTGTAAATATCTATTAGGTCCATTTCATCTATAGTGCAGATTAAGTCCTGTGTTTCTTTGTTGATTTTCTATCTGAATGATTTGTCCAATGATGAGTGGAGTGTTGAACTCTCCACCTATTATTGTATTGGGGTCTATCTCTGTCTATAGTTCTAATAATATTTCCTTTATATATCTAGTTGCTCCAGTGCTAGGTGCATATATATTTATAACTGTTATATCCTCTTGCAGAATTGACCCCTTTATCATTATATAATGACCTCCTTTGTCTCCTTTTATAGTTTTTGTATTGATATCTATTTTGTCTGATATAAGTGTAGCTACTTCTGCTCTTTTTGGTTTTCATTGGCATGAAATATCTTTCTCTATCCCTTTATTTTCAGTGTTTATGTGTCTTTATAGGCAAAGTGTGTTTCTCATATGCAACAGTTTATTGAGTCTTATTTTTTAATTCATTTAGTCTTTTGATTAGAGCATTTAGTCCATTTACATTCAATGTTAGTATCAATAAGTAAGAACTCACTATCGATATTCTGTTTTGCTCTTTTGTTACTGATTTTCTGGTTGTTTTATGGTCCACCCTTCCTTTCTTTCTTTCCTTCCTTCCTTCCTTCCTCCCTTCCTCCCTTCTCTCCTACCTTCTTCCTTTCCTTCCTTACTTCCTGTCTTCCTTTTTGAGAAGGTGATTTTCTCTAGTGGTATGTTTTTTAATTTCTTGCTTTTTACTTTTTGTATATTTGTTGCAGGTTTTTTTATTTGAGGTTACCATGAGACTTGCAAATAACATCTTATAAACCATTATTTAGATGGATGACCCTAACACTGATTGAATAAAAAAAAACAAGCAAAGAGAAAACTAATAAAAACTCTGCATTTTAACTTCATCCCCCCACTTTTAACTTTTTCATTTCTATTTATATCTTATTATACTGTCTATGTCTTGAAAGGCTGTAATTATTATTCTTGATAGGTTCATCACTATTCATCAATAGTGATCTGTAGATCACAATCAGTAGTATTGACATCTAAACAATATTAAATCTTCCAATCCATTAAGGATCCATGTAAGAAAGGGATATCCTTCCATTTATTTATATCTTCTTTCATTTCTTTCAGCCATGTTTTATATTTTTCTTTGTACAAGTCTTTTACTTTTTGATTAATTTAATTCCTAAATATATTATTATTTTGATGCTATTTGTGAATGAAATTGTTTTCTTAATTTCCTTTTCAGATTGTTCCTTGTTAGTATATAGAAATTCAACTGAATCTTATGGGTTGACTTTGTATACAACTTGTTTGGGAAATTTATTTATTAGTTCTAACTTTGTCTCTGTATGTGAAATCTTTAGGGTTTTCTACATATAAGATCACATCATCTGTGAACAGAGATTTTTTTCTAATTACTTTCCAATTTATATCCATATTATTTCTTTCTGTTTTTTTTTTTTTTTTTCTTTAGACAGAGTCTTCTCTGTCACCCAGGCTGGAATGCAATGACGCAGGCTCAGCTCACTGCAATCCCTGTCTCCTGGGCTCAGGTGATTCTCCTACCTCAGTCTCCCAAGTAGCTGGGATTACAGGCACGCACCACCATGCCCAGAGACAGGGTTTCACCATGTTGCCCAGGCTGGGCAACTGGTGACCTCAGGTGATCCACCTGCCTTGGCTTCCCAAAGTGCTGGGATTACAGGCATGAGCCATTGCGCCTAGCCTATTATTTCATTTTCTTGATGAACTGCTCTGGCAAGAACTTCCATTAATATTTTGAATAGAAGTATGGAAAATTAGCATCCTTGCCTTTTTTCTTATCTTAAAGGGAAAGTTGTCAGTCTTTCATGATTTAGTATGATGTTCACTCTGGGTTTTTCATATATGACTTTTACTATGTTAAAGCTGTTTCCTTCAATTCCTAATTTGAGTGTTTTTATCATAAAAAGGCATTGAGGTTTCCAAATAGTTTTTCTGCATCATTTAAGATTTTTTTCTTAATTCTGTTAAAGTGATATATTGTTGATTGATTTTTATATGTTAAATCATCAGTCTATTGCAGGAATAAATCCCACTTGGTCATAGCATATAATCCTTTTAATATGTTGTTGAATTTAATATTTTGTTGAAGATTTTTATATTGATGTTCATAAGGAATATTGGTCTGTAATTTTCTTTCCTTGTAGTGTTTTTCTCTGGCTTTGGTATCAGGGTAATAGTGGCCTCAGAGAATGAGGCCTTCCACTTCAATTTTTTGGAAAATGTTAAGGATTAGTGTTAGTCAATTTTAAATACTTAGTAGAATTCACCAATGAAGCCATCATGTCCAAGGCTTTTCTTTGATGAGAGATTTTGAGTATCTTGCTCCCAAAAGGGGAAAAATAAATAAGTAAAAGGGAACTAGTAAAAGGGGTTACCATCCCTTTAAATCCCCTGGAAGTGGCTAGGCACAGTGGTTCACACCTGTAATCTCAGCACTTTGGGAGGCCAAGGTGGGCAGATCACTTGAGGTCAGGAGTTTGAGACCAGCCTGGCCAACATGGTGAAACCCCATATCTACTAAAAAAAAAAAAAAAAAAAATACAGAAATTAACCAGGCATAATGGTGCTTACCTGCAATCCCAGCTACTTGGGATGCTGAGGCAGGAGAATGGTTTGAACCTGGGAGGCAGAGGTTGCAGTAAACCAAGATTGTGCCACTGCACTCCAGCCTGGGTGACAAAGTGAGAGGCCATTAAATAAATAAATAAATAAATAAATAAATAAATAAATAAATCCCCTGGAAGTCACTTCAGCTAAAGGGTGTTGCAACAATGGGGAAAGTAGGAGGTGCAAACGATGGCTGCCCACCTCTATGTCTGCACCTCTGTGATCAGAAGCAACAACCAGCAACCAACACAAATCCTCAAAATTTGGAGCACAGGGTCCTTATTGCCTACCCGAGCTCCCCCAGGTGATATGCAAGCTGCTCCAGGAACACAGGTGCCCACTATGGGACCAGGGGTGGGGGATGGGTAGCTAGTACTGTGCTAAAAGCTAAAATTTACTGAATTTAACTCCAAATCAACACCAAATCTTCCAAGTCCAGCTATTTTGGACTCCAGAGTTCAAAAACAGTTATATCAGACACATCTCTACCAGTGAGATTGTGGGGGATGGATTTCTGGTGCTTTCTACTGTGCCGTATTCTCTCAATCCTCCTCTCTGGTTAAATATTTTTAAGGAGGCAGAGTCTACAAACACCAACATTGCTGTGAACTGAAGTGTTGCTTTTTTTTAAAAAGGGAAAAAAGATTAACATAACCACCTGTTTCTACTTGGAAGAAACTCTAGAGCGCAAATGCATTTAAATGGAATACTGCTTCATGACATCACCAAAAAATTATGGTCTGACCTCACATCATTACTATATCATATAAATATTATTTCTAATGAAGCCAAGATTTTCTGATTCAAGATGTGGAGTAGAAAAGGACAAAAATGAGATCCTTAAGTAAAAGAAAGTTAGACACTTGTTGAAATCTGGACTCTGGGAGTACTGAAGTTCAAGCTACACCATGGAGGACATATGGAATATAACTTATTCATTACTTCATTAATTCACTTATTCAATAAATATTTATTGTGTGACATTATGTCCAAAGCACTATCCTAGGCAGTGAACAAAAAGATAGTCTCTTTCTCATGGAGCTTACATGCAGATAGACAAAAAATAGTAGGCACAACCAATGAACTATACAGTGTGTTCAAAGGTAGTAAGTGCTATGGAGAAAATATAAAGCAGGGAAAGGGAATGAGTGACAGGGTGGAGAAAAGTGCTGCTATTTCTTATAGAGCGTTTAGGGAAGACCAAGCTCGCTGTAATAAATAATATAATATATTCAAATCATAGTTAATTCAGTCCATAGTCAAACCTTCCGTTCAATCTGTTAATATGCAATACCTAAATTAGCCTAACTTTCTCCACCTGGATATTCTTTTGATCTTTTTTCCTTATTAAATTAAAATGTACCAAAATGCAATGCCTGTTCTTTAGCAGATCAGGCAGTTCAATGTACAAAACCTGAATAAATACCTCCCACCCCCAACCCCAGAGCTGTATGCAATTTGAGTGATTCTTTAAAGGACTTGTTAAAATGCCAAAATAGTACCACAGAAAACACGTCAAATAAAGATTTAAGTTTTCTTTATGAAAAAAAGTGTTTAACAAGGGTTTATGGGGTTTTATAAAAACACCTTAACACCTTACAGACCTAAGGGGGAAAAAGCTCTATTTAAGTATCATACACCAATAGCAGACCACCCAATGCTGATGACTAGAAGCCTCAAACAGACCCATCCTTGGGAGCCTATGTGGAGACCCTTAATTTTATGGTCATTTTAATTGTATTTGGGTTATTACCTCATGCCCCAGCAAACACCTACAGTATTTAATAAAAATGAGTGTAGAACACTGTTCTAGTTAAAGTACATATTAGCCAAAATCATAAACTAAGTATGCTTCACCATAAATTAACTGGGTGTTTAGTGTTTCTTTGCCTTTAAGTTATATTTATTTTCTTATAACATGGTATGCTTCACTATGTACCAAATCAATGTTAACTGACTTGGCATTTAGACAGGCTCTTCTATCTCTAGGTCATATACCCACAAACACACCTGCCCTCCATATTATAAAGTGATAAGTATAGTTAATCAACTGCTGATATTCAAAAGAATGACTATAAAATATCACTGGGGCTGAAAAGTAAACAAGTCTTGAAAAGAAGAATAACTTTTCATTTTGCAATCATCTAGAGTCTAGCTGAAGTACTACTATTACATCAATGTTGATTCAGAAACAAAAATCAGTAGTCTACAGCAGAACAAAAGAAAAATATTGGAAAGAAATGAAAAATACTCCTTCACTTCGTAGAGTCTAGACTATGGATTTTTAATATTCTGCTTCATCACTCGGCAGAAAAAAAGTAATGGGTAAGGACAACATAAAGAATTCAGAGTTCATCTTCTTTACCACCGCCACCACTTTCTGCCTAGATTTTCTAGCATAACTCCCTTAATTACCAAATTTGTAGCTGCTTCTATTTTCTTACCTCATCATTCCATAACCCATTAAATTTAGCATCTGCACAATCCTCTCCCCCACTCACATTACACTGAAAGAGTTCTTGTTTAAATCCCCCCAAATCTCCTAATTGCCAAAATTGCTGGCCTCTTTTCAGTCCTCAATTGATTTGAACTCTCAGTAACTTGTAGCTTGCAGACCATGAAACTCTCTCTTCCTTAGGCTTCCACATCCTCACCATCCTGATTCCTATTCTACCCTCTTGGAGCCCCTTCTCAGTCTCTTGCACTATTTCTCTGAACATCTCTTAATTGTTGATGATCCCATATCATCCTGTATAGTCTTGTCTTTCCACGCTGCAAATACTTTCTGAGTGATTCTATCAATCTTAATCTACCAACTGTACGGTTACAATTCAAATTGAAGGCATGATGCTTCCCTTCTCCAAGAGAAATCAGTTCTTCCTCCAGGGTTTCCTACCATGGTAAAAAATGCTATCACCTACCCAGGTGCTGGTGCCAGAAACCTAGATGTCATCAGTGACTCTCTCTTTCCTTTATTCTGCACATAGGATTACCAGATTAAAAATACAGGACCCTCAACTAAATTATAAGTTCAGATAAACAGCATATTCTTTTTTAGTTTAGTATTTCCAAAATATTGAAATTTAACTGAGCACACCATATTTTATCTAGCAATCCTACTTCTACTTCTAATCAAACATCAACCTCTTAATTATTACTCAACTATCTTCCTGGCCCTTTATTTCCCATCACCTTTGTCTTAGACCTACTGCCACTGTCCCTTGCTTAGGTCTCTAAATAGCCTCCTCAGTCTCCCAAAGTGCACGGTGGCTCATACCTGTAATCCCAGCACTTTGGGAGGCCAAGGCAGGTGGATCACCTGAGGTCAGGAGTTCAAGACCAGCCTCGCCAACGTGGTGAGACCCCATCTCTACAAAAATACAAAAAAATTAGCCAGGTGTGGTGGCACGCACCTGTTATCCCAGCTACTTAGGAGGCTGAAGCCGGAGAACTGCTTGAACCTGGGAGGTGGAGGTTGCAATGTGTCAAGATGGCGCCACTACACTCCAGCCTGGGCAACAGAGCAGGACTGCATCTCAATTAAAAGAAAAAAGAAGAATAAGAAGCAATGTTCTATGGAGAGAGGGCAACTTCAGCTGATAGCTGTCACCCAAATGTGGGCTCAGCATTGCCCGATTTTGCAAGTTTTCACAAGAAGTCATAAATTCAGACTTTACATGAAACCATTTGATGTTTAAATGTTGACACTGGAAAATAAACTGTTCATTTGCCTCCTCAATACCCGTTCTCTTCTTCTTTTTTACTAGAACTCCAGTTTTATTCTAGCTAATTTTAAATTTCTTGTTATTATTACATAATAACATTTCCTAGCCTTGTTTGTTGATGGGGTTCCCATGAGATGTAGGCAGTGGTGTTAGGGGACGTCTAGAGAGGGTTGAGTCACTTGGGAGGGATGCTCTTTTTGCCCTTGTCTCCTCTTCTCTTCTTCCAGCCTCATCTGTGGACATAATGGCTAGAGCTTTAACACACATATTGGACCATGACCTGAGGCAACTTTGAAGATGGAAGCTGTGAGTTAGGGATAGTAGAATACAAACATGAAGGGAGCCTCAGTCCTTAGTGACCCTGGTGCTTGCATACCACCCTGACTGCCTACTTCCAAACATTTCTTATAGAATAGAAAATTTTAAAAATTAAAATCAACCTTTACCTCATTTCAAATACTGTTTGGGGAAGGGCATTTGTTTTATGCAACTAAATCAATTCTATTATTTTACATTTTCTTTTTAAGTACAAGATGAACCAGTTAAAAAAAAATCTGTGGTCAGTATCTAGCCTGCAAGCCACCTATTTATGATTCTTGCTGAGGGCATAGAAGGCATACTAAAAGTTAATAAGTTATAGAAGGTTTGTGTATATACACACATATATTTCCTAGCTCTGGCCACTGAAAAGCCTGGAAGCAATGACACTGTAGTAGCAGTGAACACACCTAGAACCCAAATATTGACTTTCAAATTCCATTTTTTCTCATGGTGATACAAGGAATCAGTTCTATGAGGAGAAATGGTTGATTCCAGAGCTAAGGCAGGGAAAATACAGGCTGAGCCTGGAACTTTCCTGTCAGTAAGTAAGGAAATGTTTGTTTTTTAAATGAGGTAGGCATGTTGAAAGGACACAGGAGCCAACTTGCAAGAGTATTCAATGGCCACTTCTGCGACAATTTGAACATGAAAATAAATAATGACAGTAATACTTTATAATCAATAGAATAAACATTCATGAGTCCAGTGATATAAGTAATTGAATAAATCAATGTGTAAGAAGAAAAAGCTCTTTCATACAGTAGAATTTCAATTAATAAATGTAAAAGAGATGACAAAAATAATAAAATCATCATTTTGCAAATACTTAATAGTTATTGTGAGCCACAATCATCAACGGATTGTTGATTCGACAATTGAGGCACTTAAAATTGTGAGCAAAAATACAGTGAGAAACAGGATGCTTGCATGATCCCAACATAACTTCCCATAAAATACTTGTTAAAGGGGAAAAGGAATTTTAAATGCAGCAACCTGGTGGATACCTTCTGAACCAAGTGATCAAAATTAACATCATCAGTAATGAGACACATTTACATTATGAACCTCCTGATATGATGCACTGAGAAAGATATCACATCATTCCCATGGTATTCTTGCCAAAAATGCATAATTCAACATGTATGTTTCAACATGAGGAAACATCAGATAAACCCAAATGGAAAAATATTCTGCAAAAATAAATGGCCAGAACTCTTCAAAAGTGTCAAGGTCAGAGCAACAAAGAAAGTTTCAAAAACTGTCTCAGATTAGGGGAAACTACAGTGACATACCAATTAAATGCAGTGTAGAATATTAGTTTGGTCTTGGATCATAAAGAAGACTTTACTGGAACAAATGGCAAAATTTGAATAAAATCTATAGATTAGGCAATAATATTGTATCAATGTTAATTTCTTGGTTTTGATTATTGTACTATGGTTATGACATTAATATCTGGGGAAGCTGAGTAAAGGCATATGGACATTTTCCACTTTTTTTAAATATATATTTTGGACGTCTGAACTTATTTCAAAATAAAAAGCTTAGTGGCATTTTGGGCTGATGATAAATACATTTTTATAGTAATAATTTTAAAAAATTAAAAGTTTGTTTCTCTTCTTCTTTTTTTTTTCTTTGAGACGGAGTCTCACTCTGTCGCCAGGCTGGAGTAGGGCGGCGAGATCTCGGCTCACTGCAACCTCCGACTCCCTGGTTCAGGCTATTCTCCTGCCTCAGCCTCCCAAGTAACTGGGATTACAGGCACGTGCCATGATGCCCAGCTAAATTTTTTCTGCATTTTTAGTAGAGACGGGGTTTCACCGTGTCGGCCAGGATGGGCTCGATCTTCTGACCTCGTGATCTGCCCACCTCAGCCTCCCAAAGTGCTGGGATTACAGGCGTGAGCCACCGCGCCCAGCAATAAAAAATTTAAAAAGTTGATTGGTTAATTGTTATGTTAACATATTGTTCTTTGTGTTAACACTATGCTATGCATTTCTAATAGAGCTGGGTATCTGTCTCAGAATATTTCTAGAAAAATACTTTTCTCAAATAATTTTAAGTAGATCACTGACAATACGGATCTCTGAATTACCAGTGCTATCTCAGGATTACCACCTCAGATGCATATATAAAATGTCCTGAAATATCATTGAATGTTTTCTGAGGCAGACAGTGGGATGATACAAGTGGAGCCTAAGGAAGATCTACATGGCAATGATATGACAGAAAGGAAGCACATGGCAAAGTAACAAGTGGTGATCTAAATGAGCATGGATGAGGATTGGAACTCTGATCGGCAGTTAGGAGGGAAGGAAAATATTAAAGAAATTCACACTTTAAAGTTAAAGTTCAGGATTTGGTAACTGCATTTAAAAAACAAGGAAGGAGACGCAGATGCTAGCTATCATCAAAGATAGCAGCATCTTGATAGAAATAAGCAAATTGGGAGGGACAGATGATGAACCCAATTTTGGCCACAATGAACTTTAAGTAATGATGGAACATTTGGAGATATGAGGCTGGAACTCAGAAAAGAGATTCAAGCTGGAAGTACATTTGTGTCACCAGCAAAATGTTAATTGCTGCAATTATTAGAATGTATGAACTCTTTGATGGAGAAATTACAACAAAGAAAATCACAGGAACAGGGCTGCAGAGGGGAACAAGGCTAGAAATAGGCTCTTCTCATACTTCTATGCCCAATTATTAGCAGAAAATGTGACAAGTTTAGTTTAAAAATTACAGCAGGCAATTTTTGAGATGGTTCCTGCCTCATGATGATCCTCCATTTCTGGGAATAGCTTATGACTATAGGGTCATAGGCTGCAGTGACCATGTCTGACCCTGCACCTTAGCCGTAGCTGAGTGATCGAAAGGATATAAGCTGGACCAAGCAAAGCTAAGAAGTTTCCTTCCCATGAGTAAGTAGAATCTGGAAGTAGTTTATCCAGTATCCTTCCGAGTGAATTGAAACCCCTGAAAATTCAGCTACCATTCAATCTGACTGGCCTTGTGCCCAGCTTCTAGTTTTCACTCTATTTCCCTGCTGGGATAGAAGCCCAGCCCTGAACCCCAGCCAAAAAGTTATAGCCCTTGCTCTACTGACTTCTTGCCAGTTCAGGACACAAAGCCTGTAGTGGTACCATCACCGCTACCATCCTAAATTTCCTCAGCTACTAGGTATCTGTGCATTAATTCAAAAAGACCTCCCAGCAACACACTCAGATAATGGGATAAGCCACAAAACCTGAAACATTAGTCTGCCAAAAGTCTTTTGAAAATGACTTTTTTTTTTTTTTTGAGACAGGGTTTCACTCCGGTCACACAGGCTGGAGTACAGTGGCAGGATTTCAGCTCACTGCAGCCTTGACTTTCCGAGCTCAGGTGGTCCTCTCACTTCAGCCTCCTTAGTAGCTAGGACTACAGGCACATACCATCACACCTGGATAATTTTTTTATTCTATTATAGAGATATAGTTTCACCATGTTGCCCATGTTAGTCTTGAACTTCTGGGCTCAAATGATCCTTCAGTCTTGGCTTCCCAAAGTGTTGGGATTATAGGTGTGAGCCACTGAGTTGAGCCTGCAAATGACTTCTTTACATTCATAGGTAGACTACAAACACAGCAACACATTTTGCAGTTTAATTCCCTGCAATGACACAATAGCAGCCATAGTTTAAGTGAGAGGTAAGAAGTATTTGCTATTCAATCATGGTGCAATCACCCACTTGAATGGATATCTATTCTTACAATACAAATGAATGTCAATCATAAAATAGATTCCTCACTTGGAAAGTTATTAGACAACTCTCAAGTCTCTTCAATTAAAATTCTAGGTAATTTTTTTTTTATTGAGATGGAGTATCGCTCCGTCGCCCAGGCTGGAGTGCAATGGTGCAACCTCAGCTCACTGAAATTTCTGCCTCCCAGGTTCAAGCAATTTTCCTTCCTCAGCCTCCCAAGTAGCTGGGATTACAGGTGCCTGCCACCACATTTGGCTAATTTTTTTTGTACTTTCTTTAGTAGAGATGGGGTTTCACCATGTTGGCCAGGCTGGTTTCAAACTCCTGACCTCAAGTGATCCACTCGTCTCGGCCTCCCAAACTGCTAGGATTACAGGTGTGAGCCACCACACCCAGCCTAGATATATTTTTTAACCAAGCAATTATATTCATTTTTTACACCCATCTTGTTTCCCCCGTCCCCCAATAATACTTATGTAACTAAGGACAGCAGTGATTGCACAGTATTGTATGGTTAGTTGTCACATGAGGGTTTCCTCCTTTGAGTTCCTTGAACATGGGGATTTTGTTTCACTTACTCCTTGTATCTGGGTGTCATATATGGTGATTTACTCACAGTAAGCTTCCATAAGCATTGACTGAACTGCAACATAAACAACTTGTTACACACTATATCCCAAACACTCCACACTTAAGCAAAACTTGCAGTCTAAGTTTTCTTTATAGTTCTTAATCGTTTCTTACATCCTGAAAAAATTATTTTTAGATAAAAATAGGCATATTTAACTTCATCAGGGGAACCTTGAGCTTTTTTGACTATTCAAGAGTAGGAAATGAGGGGAAAAAAGCAATTATTGTATGATTTAATATGATCCACCTTCAGAAAGAATGTAGGGCAATTTACAACATGCCGGAGGATGCGAGAACTGGCAAATTTCATCTTATTGATGCTCAGATTCCCTGAAGCTACATAAAAATGTGGATGATAAGGATGAGCAGAGGCACAGAGAAAGCACCAGAACCTTAAGGTAAATAGCAGACATGTGGAGTTTGAGCTACAGTGGAATCATTTTCATCCTGAAAAATTTGCCCCAGAGATTTCTTGGGTCCCATGAAGAACATTTTATGAAATATATACATACTAGTTTTCCTTGTTACCCCTAGTGAAGAAATAATGTTTTGAGAGCATAGTAGAAAAGAGAGTTGTTAAAAAATAATTTTTACAAAAATGTAAAAGCACAACTCTGATATATAAAAATGAACAGGTGTTAAAACTTTCCCATGTCATATGATATGAAGGAACTGGGCAGATGTTATAACCAGTTCAAAGAGAAAGTCAGAACAAATTTATAGGGAGAAGAGATGAATTGCAAAGAGGGACTAAAATGAGTTTTTCCACATCGGGGAGAAGGTATACTAAAATCACTACTAAAACAGCCACAAGGTACGTATCTATTAGTTACCTACAATCAACAAAGCACTGAAAAATAGCTCAAAATCAATGCGCAGGGCTAGAATTGGATCGTCTGGAAGCCTGTGCTGTTGATGATGCAGTTTTCCTTGAAACACACAATATTTTCCAGTTCACTTGACTCTCAGGCCCAACAGATTTCTTCAATCATGCATGTTTCAGCCATGCTTTGATAAGCAAATTGCTGTCATTTCCTACAGGGACTCTCTACTGGTATCTGAGATGCCAGTATTCCACACTGCTCATTAAAAAGGAGTACCTTTTTTATATTAGGGATCCATGTGTGGTGGAGCTGACCTTATGCCTTTAAAATTCCTAGGGACCTGACATTCTCTGTCCCAGTGCAGAAACAGGACACAGAGGTTTTGCTTATAAACAAAGCCAAATTATTTTCGCAATAAGGAATGCTGACTGTTCAAATGCTCAGGTGAGTATTGAGTTGAGACTCTCAGGTTCTGTGCCATGAAGTGAAGATAAATTTAGGTCTGAAAAGTTTTGAAGGCTGGTGTTACCAGGCTTCATACTTGCAACAATTTATTCGGGAGCAGCACCTCCCTGATGAACCAGCGTTTTCCACAGCTTTAGAACCACTCTCCTTGGTTTTTGCTCTTTTATTTCACTTGCCCAATTCATAGATGCAAAGTGCTATTCCTGCAAGTTGAGTTCTAAATACAGAGGCAGAAAGCTGGTTAGGTAGCTGGGCCCTTCTTCCCTGCAAGTCACCCTCCTGACACACACAGTGACCTCACCCCTTGGCCATCCTCCGGCACCACTGTGGTGGTCTGGCCTTATTATCCTATCTCAGCCCAGGCACTGAAGAGTCTTTGTTCATGTATCTGAACTTGCTGTGTGGGTGTATCCATTCTTTATGTTTCATCCCCTCCGCTCCCTCCAGGAGCTCCATTCCACTCCCTCCTGCCCCAGGCCACTCCTTCTTCTCAGGAATGTTTCTCTTATCTATTTTCCTGTTCATGGCAGCTGACAGCTTTATTCAGAGTCTAAAGACTCATGTAATCCTGAGCAAGAAGGCTGGGGGAGGGATTAGCATCCCTTCTAAACAGAAGGGGCGGTTCCTAGATGACCAGGCACTCTAAAAACTACCAATTGGCTGCCTTGACCATAAAAGCAGTTCAGCCTGGCCTCAGTGAATGTCTGGTTTTCTTTTTTTAAGTAGAATTATATCCTGATGGACCCACCCGAGTAAGTTAGAAGCAAAATATACATTCAAATAGCTGAATGAGCTGACCTGTTGTATAGGGTTACTTAGTATTGTTCATTTAAATACTGGAGAATGTCTGTCAAACACAATGGTTTTCGTTGTAGCATGGTTGATGTTAAACTGTTCTGACAGTAAGTAGCCAACAGGTTCAGCAGCTTTGAAAGAAAAATCCTGGTTTGTGTTAATAAAACCATGTCATCAGCATCAAGAAGGGAATACTATTTATTATGCCTTGAAGCATTCTTCCCATGTATTGAAAGCTGTATCAAGTTATATATGTGTGAGCTATGATGCCAAATTTTTTAGACACTACCCTGTTTTATACATTTAGAATTGGAATTTTATCCTATTCATGAGAAACTCAGAATACACACCAGGATTATAGAGCTTAATTCGTGAGTTATTCAAAAGACATTCATTGAGTATCCCATTGTTCTATAAACTGGAGATAGATAAATAAGACATGGTGTCTATCCTGGAGGAATTTAAGATAAAGTGGAGAAGACAGTACAAATGAATATTACATTTTCACAGTGTTAGGACATCACTGTTGGTCACTGGTGTATTCCTGATGTCTAGGATTCCTGGATTTTTATTAAAACTTGAACTTGAACAGAAATGGAATTCAATGGTGTTATTACGACACATGGTTTTATGGGGAACACTAACAAGTAATTTTAAAGAAAATTAAAACAATAAGAAAAGTCATATTTTGTTTTTACTCCTCATATTTTTAATAGAAAAATAAGCAGCACATGTATATCCTAAACAATTATCCACAATCCCATCATTTCATTATTCTTAATAATTTTTTCCTAAAGAGAGTAATAATGCTTATTAGATTACACCTAAAATCTGCTCATTCTTCATCTAAGATATGTAAGACATATTGTTAGAGCTAATTAGGAAAAAGTATTTGCCTAAGAGCAGTGAACTTAATTTTGTTTTGTTTTTAAGCTTAAAGCAATCATGAGTTACTAGATCCCATTTTAGTGAAAGATTTGAATTTACAGACTACAAAGCGATTGTCATATGACCCTACAGCTGAAGTAGACAACTTCTTGCACTACTAGAGATTAGTACCATTATGTTTTCTCTTAAAGAAGCCTTCCCTGGACACACATTTCCTACATTTGTATTTATTACTGGTTCTGTCAATTCAAGCTGAAGTTTTTCAAGGAAATCAGTCATAACCACCCCTTCCTTCCAACCACTCCAAAAAGACAAATGAGTTAGAAAATAATCTGGGCTTCTCTGAAGGACTAGTACACTGAAATTCAGCACCAGGTTTGCCTCACCTTACCTCAGTCTCTGACTTTGGCCAAGTTATCTCTTTCCACCTGTTTTCTCACCCAAAATGCCATATCACTAAAAGATGATGAAAACCAAATTACGACTAAAGATTAAAAAGGAGAAATGTGTTTGTTTTTCAGAAAATAAGCTACAGATACTGAACCCCTTTAAGATAACATCAACAAAAATGGCTGTCTTTCACATTTTTGACCGATAATTTGTTCACCTTTAAAATGAAAGACTGACTTAAATGATCTCTTGGTTCCAATGTGGTATGAAAACTTTGTAACTATGTTATTCTATTACCAACAGAATTATATCCAGAGAGGTAAGATATAAAATAGCAGACAACAAACATAGATACTACATCCAAAGTAAACATCTCTAAGACTTTTCCAATTTACCTTCTCCCAATAAGAAAGTAAAATCTCAAAGAGTCTTATACGGTGGCAAAAAGGAGCTCTGAAACTTATAATCTGACTCAGGCCCACAGTCAAGAAATTGATGTGGTCAAAACCACAGCAAATTAGGCATAGTGGCAGAAGGAATCACTTAGAGTAAACTGGAGAGGAATTTGCTATTTTCTCCATTCTGGTTTTAGTCAAACCAATAGAAAAACTACTTCTGAAGCAATTTTTGAATTGTATTCAATGATATATCAAAGTAGAAATATCCTTAGGTATTTCTCTAGGCCATTCGTATCTTCTTGGGTGGCTAAAGACCCTCAGCTTTCAGTGTATTTGAGATGTGTATTAATGGCTTAGTATAATGAAGTATGTTATGGCGTATTTACTGAAGCACTTAATCTGTTCCTTGGGGGTGAAGAGATCAAGTGTATCCCTGTTAAATCACAGAGGCTTGTTAGAGACAGCATGATAGCTGCTGTAGGCTGGAGTCCATAGACTTACTCTGTGGCTCATTGATAACCTCAACATGTCAAATTTATAATTTGTCACCAGGCATTTTGATTAGAACCTCAGACATTTTGTCAATACCTGTCAATCCACATATAGCAAAGAAAGCAATACAGTGTCAAGCCAAGGATTTAATTTAACAAACTGGGTATAAACCTGTCATGGGTCATTGTTGTTTTCAGTTTCTGTTCTTTCATCACTTCCCAAGCCAAATCCAACCAAATACTCAAGGCTCAAAAGAATCACTCTGAGTTGAGAGAAATCACCACAGACTTCCTCACCATTTCTGTGATCTATTAGATACCGCCTGGCCAATAGGGCCTCAGTTTATTTGTCTGTTAAATTAAGAGATTAAGCTAAATGGCTTTTAGAACTAACATTCCATAATTCTATCTCATTTTTGGGGTTGGGGGTAAGTAGCAGTTTGAAGAACGCTGAATTAAGCCAAATGTCCAATTTTTACCTAAAAGCAATGTTCTTTCTTTTTTCTTTTTTCCTCAAAATAATCTCTATGATACAAAAAGTTGAAGGTACCTATTTCAGCTTTATTTTTAAGGATGATATTTAAATAATAAAACCACGAATGGCTTTAAAGAAGCAGTCATCATGAAAAGAAGATAAAGTTGTAATTTGGAATATAATTGCTTTTCAATGAAATAATGCCAAATATGAATGTATTTTCTTTAATCTACCTATGTAGGTACGAATAACATGCCAGCAACTCTGTATTGTAAACTTTTTTTTTTACCAGGAAGAGGCCCCTTTAAATAAACTATTTTTATTGTAGTTAATATAAGAATTGGGGGGAAAAAGGGCTAATTCTGAAAGGGACCTGGGAATTGAAAATCCCTTTATACCACCTAGAAGAAAATATATAAGAATAAAACTCTACAGAGTGATGTCAGCAAGACGGCAGAGTAGGAGAAACAAATCTTCTTCCCCCTCCAACAATAAACAACAAACAAACAGATATCCATGAATAATAGCCTTAAGAAGACTCAAGCAGTTCAGGATCTGCGCCTTATCAACCAAATTGTCTTGCCTATCCACCCCGTGGTGCCAAAGCCATATACTCTCCTATCCTCAGTATCTCCCTCCACAACCCCTCCATAACCCCTCCATAACCCATTACTCTGTTCTGCATCTCAAACATGCTTTCTTTACTATTCCTTGCACCCCTCATCCCAGCCTCTCTTTGCTTTCACTTGGACTGACCCTGACACCCATCAGGTTCAGCAAATTACCTGTGCTGTACTGCCGCAAGGCTTCACAGACAGACCCCATTACTTCAGTCAAGCCCAAATTTCTTCCTCTTTCATTACCTATCTTGACATAATTCTTCATGGAAACACATGTGCTCTCCCTGCTGATAGTGTCCGGCTAATCTCCCAAACCCAAACCCCTTCTACAAAACAACAGGATTTAAATCTTAATTACCATACAAGGTCGACCAGACCTAGGAGGAACTCCCTTCAGGACAGGATGATAGATGGTTCCTCCCAGGTGATTGAGAAAAAAGCCCAATGGGTATTCAGTAATTGATAGGGAGACTCTTGTGGAAGCAGAGTTTAAAAATTGCATGATAATTGGCCTCCTCAAATGTGCCAGCTGTTTGCAGTCAGCCAAGCCTTAAAGTACTTACAGAATGAAAAGACTATTTCAATCCTGACTCAAAAGGTTAGCTACACCCTCTCTGAAATGAATTTGCATAAGAACTGTTTATAGGAATGCATCTTGATGGAGCAGCTGGACTGTTATGAAATACTCAGGAGCCCAGTCCAGCTCTAGGACTCACCCCTGAGCACATAGGCAATATTGGGCACGCTGGTAAAGGACCACTAGAATCCAGCAGCCCGGACCATTTGTGGTCAAGAGAGGCAGGAAAACAGGTGCGGGACTGCTACATCGGTGAGCGTGACTAATCCGGTAAGCAGAAGTCCATGGGTGGTTACGCACCCTGGAAAGGAGCTCACCCCTGAGCGCAAAGGCAATGTTGGGCACGCTGGTAAAGGACCACTAGAATCCAGCAGCCCGGATCCCTTTCTTTACGGTCAAGAGAGGCAGGAAAACAGGTGCAGGACTGCTGCATCAGTGAGCGTAACTAATCCGATAAGCAGAGGTCCATAGGTGATTACACACCCTGGAAAAGAATAAGCATTAGGACCATAGAGGATGCTCTGGGACTAATGCTCATCGGAAAATGACTAGGGGTGCTGGCATTCCTATGTTCTTTTTTCAGATGGAAAATGTTCCCCCCAAGGCAAAAATGCCCCTAAGATGTATTCTGGAGAATTAGGACCAATTTGACCCTCAGACACTAAGAAAGAAACGACTTACATTTTCTGCAGTACCGCCTGGCCACGATATCCTCTTCAAGGGGGAGAAACCTGGCCTCCTGAGGGAAGCATAAATTATAACCCCATCTTACAGCTAGACCTCTTTTGTAGAAAAGAAGGCAAATGGAGTGAAGTGCCATATGTACAAACTTCCTTTTCATTAAGAGACAACTCGCAATTATGTAAAAAGTGCGATTTATGCCCTACAGGAAGCCCTCAGAGTCTACCTCCCTACCCCAGGGCCCCCCTGACTCCTTCCCCAACTAATAAGGATGCCCCTTCAACCCATTCAGTCCAAAAGGAGATAGACAAAGGGGTAAACAATGAACCAACAAGTGCCAATATTCCCCGATTATGCCCCATCCGAGCAGTGGGAGGAGGAGAATTCGGCCCAGCCAGAGTGCATGTACCGTTTTTCCTCTCAGACTTAAAACAAATTAAAATAGACCTAGGTAAACTCTCAGATAACCCTGATGGACTCCTTTCCTTCCTAGGCATGGTTAGGTACTTCCGCCTTTGGATACCTAGTTTTACCATCCTGACTAAATCATCATGTAAACTCACAAAGGCAAACCGAGCAGACCCCATAGATCCTAAATCCTTTCCCCAGACCTCTTTCCATTCCTTAAAAACAGTCCTAGAAGCTGCCCCCACAGTAGCTCTCCCTAACTCATCCCAACCCTTTTCATTACACACAGCCAAGATGAAGGGCTGTGCGGTCAGAGTTCTTACACAACAGCCAGGGCCGCGCCCCGTAGCCTTTCTGTCCAAACAACTTGACATTACTGTTTTAGCCCAGCCCTCACGTCTGCATGTGTGGCTGCTGCCACCTTAATACTTCTAGAGGCCCTCAAAATCACAAACTATGCTCAACTCACTCTCTACTGTTCTCATAACTTCCAAAATCTATTTGCTTTCTCACACCTGACATATACTTGCTGCTCCCCGGCTCCTTCAGCTGTACTCACTCTTTGTTGAGTCTCCCACAATTGCCATTGTTCCTGGCCCGGACTTCAATCCGACCTCCCACATTATTCCTGATACCACACCTGACCCCTATGACTATATCTCTCTGATCCACCTGACATTCACTCCATTTCCCCATATTTCCTTCTTTCCTGTTCCTCACCCTTTTCACACTTGGTTTATTGATGGCAGTTCCACCAGGCCTAATCGCCACACACCAGCAAAGGAAGGCTATGCTATAGTATCTTACACATCTATCATTAAGGCTACTGCTCTGCCCCCTCCACTACCTCTCAGGAAGCTGAACTCATTGCCTTAATTCAGGCCCTCACTCTTATAAAAGGACTACGTGTCAATATTTATACTGACTCTAAATATGCCTTCCATATCCTGTACCACCATGCTGTTTTATGGGCTGAAAGGTTTCCTCACTAAGCAAGGGTCCTCCATCATTAATGTCTCTTTAATAAAAACTCTTCTCCAGGCTGCTTTACTTCCAAAGGAGTCATACACTGCAAGGGCTATCAAAAGGCATCAGATCCTATCGCTCAGGGCAATGCTTATGCTGATAAGGTAGCTAAAAAACCAGCTAGTGTTCCAACTTCTATCCCTCCTGGCAGTTTTTCTCCTTCTCATCTGGCCACTCCCACCTACTTCCCCACTGAAAATTCCACCTGTCTCTTCCCACACAAGGCAAATGGTTCTTGGACCAAGGAAAATATCTCCTTCCATTCTATTCCATCGTGACACCTTCCACGTAAGTTACAAGGCGCTAGCCTGCCTCTTGGAACCTCTCATTTCCTTTCCATCATGGAAATCTATCCTCAAGGAAATCACTTATCAGTGTTCCATCTGCTATTCTACTACTCCTCAGGGATTATTCAGGCCCCCTCCCTTCCCTACACATCAAGCTCAGGGATTTGCCCCGCCCAGGTCTGGCAAATTGACTTTACTTACATGCCTCGAGTCAGGAAACATGTCTGGGTAGACACTTTCACTGGATGGGTAGAGGCCTTTCCCACAGGGTCTGAAAAGGCCACAGTGGTCATTTCTTCCCTTTTGTCAGGCATAATTCCTTGGTTTGTCCTTCCCACCTCTATACAGTCCAATAACGGACTGGCCTTTATTAGTCAAATCACCCAAGCAGTTTCTCAGGCTCTTGGTATTTAGAGGCTCCTGGTTTTATCTCAAACTGCCACCCTTAAGTCTCTTTAAGTGGATAGAAGATCTTCAATGACAAAGTACACTCTTTCACCCTGATGAAGTCCTATTCTTTACTTTTATACTTACTCTTATTCTCGCTCCCGTTCTTATGCCACCCTCTACCTCTGCCCAGCTGTCTCCACCACACTATCAATCTCACTCACTCTCTCCTAGCCATTTCTAATCCTTCTTTAACAAACAATTGCTGGCTTTGCATTTCTCTTTCCTCCAAATTCGAGGAGGCCCTGACTTACTCACTGCTAAAAAAACAAAGAAGAGAGGACTCTGTATATTTTTAAATTAAGAATGTCCCTGGTATACGACAACATAAAAAAACTCAAGGATAGAGCCCCAAAACTCGCCAACCAAGCAAATAATTACACTGAACACCCTTTGACACTCTGTAATTGGATGTCCTGGGTACTCCCAATTCTTAGTTCTTTAATACCTGTTTTTCTCCTTCTCTTATTTGGACCTTGTGTCTTTCGTTTAGTTTCTCAATTCATACAAAACCACATCCAGGCCATCACCAATAATTCTATATGACAAATGCTCCTTCTAACAACCCCACAATATCACCCCTTACCCCAAAATCTTTCTTCAGTTGAATGTCTCCCACTCTAGGTTCCCACGCCGCCTGTAATTGTTTGGGTGAAGGAAAAAGGACAAGATGGAGGAAGGTGAACAAGAAGGCACAATCCATGTTGCTTCCGGGTTCTTCCTCACCAACATTCCCGCGCACGGGAAAATGCAGCCCGCCCCGGGAAGATGCAGATCAACCGAGCATGCGCCAGGTGATGTCAATCCGAAGAGATCGAAACTTACCCGGCCACGCCTATGGAGACGCCCCTATCACGCCCTTATCCTGCCCACTGCCCTCCTCCTTCCAGTACCAATGCATAAAAGTCTGCCACTGGCAGGAGCCAGTGTGACTTCTTCGGCCCCCGCATTTGTGGACCGGAGAACATCACCTTTGCCACTGCGTGAAGTCGGTTTCCATTTCTGGTGGTTAAACAATGGGAACCTCACAATCCAAACCTCTCCACTGTGGCATGGCTGCAGTATAAATTAGACAACCAATCTCAATGGCCACCAGACAGCACACTTGACTATAACATTCTATTAGATCTCTCTAATTTCTGCCAGAGGCTCAGAAAGTGGTCAGAAATTATCTATGTTCAAGGCTTTTAGGACTTGCACTCTCGTCCAGACCTGCGCGCCTGGTGTTAAATGGCCCAGGTCTTGTTAGCCTAAACCCCTAAACCCGGCCCTTGGCCCCCACCTCAGCAACTGAGGACTCCACCTCCATTTCAGATGGGGCTGACGGCAGGCTACCTCCCTCCCGACTTTCCAACCCCCCTCCCTATGGACTTCCTACTGCCTCTCCCGATGCTCCTCCTTCAGCCACTCCTCTCACCCCTCCCTATGGAGCTCCCACCGCCCCGTCCGACACTCCTCCCTCAGCCACTCCTCTTACCTCTCCCATTTCCATCCACACTCGCTCCAAGACCGTGGTAGCGGCCCCCATTTGTCAGCCCTCTACCAGTCAGCCTGCCCTAACCTCCTCTACCAGTCAGCCTGTCTTAACCTACCTTACTGGTCAGTCTGTTCCAACCTCCCCTGCTAGTTTGTTGGCCCCCCCACCCCCGAGAAGTTGCCGGAGCCGAAGGCATGGTTAGAGTCCACGTCCCCTTTTCCTTGGCCGACCTTCCCAAAACTGAAGAACGACTTGGCGACTTCTCAGCCAACCCCACCTAATATTCCAAGGAGTTTCGATACCTATGTCAGGCATATGATCTAACCTGGCATGACTTACAGGTCATTTTGTCCTCCTCCCTTAACCCAGAGGAAAGAGCGTATTCTTGCAGCCGCCAGGCAACATGCAGATCAATGGCATTTAACTAACGCCACTGTCCCGTTAGGAGAGATGGCTATCCCGTCCATAGAACCAGATTGGGACTACCAACCACAGCAGCCCGGCCGCCATAGGAGAGACATTATGGTTCAATGTCTCTTGGCCGGTATGTAGGCAGCCTCTAACAAAGTGGTCAATTTTGATAAACTAAAGGAAATCATCCAGCACCCAGATGAGAACCCGGCTTCCTTCCTAAATCGCCTTACAGAGGCACTAGCCCAATTTACTCGGCTAGACCCCACTTCCCCAGCTGGAGCAGCTGTCCTAGCCTCCTATTTTATCTCCCAGTCAGCCTCAGATATTCCAAAAAAGCAAAAAAGGTTGAAGATGGGCCTCAAACCCCCATACAGGACTTAGTAAAATTGGCCTTTAAAGTTTTTAACTCCAGAGAAGAAGCAGCTGAGGCCGCAGAGCTAGACAAGGAGAAAAGAAGGGCTGTGCTTCAGGCGCAAGCTCTAGTGGCTGCCCTCCAACCAGCGTTGCCCACTCTGCCGGCAGGGAAGACACAGGGCAAGTCTCTCAAGGGCTCCTGCTATAAATGCGGAGACCCAGGACACTGGGCAAACCAGTGTCCCCAGGCCAAGCTGGCCACTCCGTCCCGTCCATGCTTTAAGTGTGGCACAACTGGGCATTGGGAAAAAAGGTGTCCAAATCCTCGCCTGCCTACCACGCCATGCCCAACCTGCCAACAGGAAGGACACTGGAAGTCTGATTGCCCCGCCAGCAGGGCAGGCATTGCGCCTCAACGTGGTGCCTCTCCTCAAGGGTCGGAAGGCTCCTTCCAGCTCCTACACCTGGACGATGACTGACGGTGCCCACATTCGGAGACCCCTGTCACCCTCGCTGAGCCTAGGGTAACTCTACAGGTAGCAGGTAAGCCAATTTCTTTTCTCATCAATACGGAGGCTACCTATTCTGTTTTACAATTACATTCTGTTTCGCCAACCTATGGAGGTCCTAGCCAGCCATCCACTATCCCAGTAGTTGGGGTAGACGGTAAACCGTCTAACCTTCACCAGACCCCAATGCTAAGTTACTGCCTGGACTATGCATGGTTTGCCCACTCTTTCCTCATCATGCCCTCTTGTCCCACCCCCCTCTTGGGATGAAACATCTTAACCTAACTCAAAACATCTATTCCCCTTCCCTTTCTCCAGGTGGCCAGGTTCTACTCAAGGATCAACACCCTCCTCAAATTTTCCCACTTCCTCACCATTCTTCATCTTAACTTAACTGACTTTTCCCTCATAAACCCCATAGACACCCTCCTTCCCGACCCATCCCCCAACCAGTAGATTTCCCAACTTTTTACTCTCATAGAAGACCTAGCTTGGCAGGGTGCCCTTTGTGATTTCGGCAATGTTGAACTTACCCTCTACACCTTTGTCATCGTTATTATGGTTCACTCTAATTCCCCTAGTTACTCCTACTAATCCTAACTTTGTATGGAGATTCTAAATCTGGTCTACAGACAACCAGATACACTCAGTCATGCAGGGCACTGCAGATTGTCCCCCCCACCCACCCAGGGTTGTCACTCTGCCCTCTCCCTAAATAAAATGTGGACTCATTAGGCCAGGATGAAGGACAGATACAGCGAAGGAGAGGCTATAACCAGAAGGCAGTAGAAAGCCCAGACCTCCCCAAGGGCCTCTGCGTCACTCAGTCCTTGTTGAGTCAGAGATAGGGAGAAGCCAGGAGGTAGGGGAGTTGGTGAGGGGAGCAGCCTTAATGAGCGGGAGGTGGAGAGACGGAGATGGAGATGGAGACAAAGAGATACTGACAGAGACAGAGAGAGGCACAGACGGACAGAGACAGAGATGAAGAGATAGAGATGGAGAAAGACAGAGATGGGGAAAGACAGATGAAGAGAGACAGAGAGAGAGACAGAGGTGGAGAGAGACAAAGACAGACATGGGAGAGACAGAGATGGAGAGAGAGAGAGAGACAGAGGTGGAGAGAGACAGAGATGGGGAGAGACAGAGATGAAGAGAGACAGAGTGAGACAGAGATGAAGAGATAGAGATGGAGAAAGACAGAGATGGGGAAAGACAGAGATGAAGAGAGACAGAGAGAGACAGGTGGAGAGAGACAAAGACAGAGATGGGGAGAGACAGGGATGGAGAGAGACAGAGATGGGGAGAGACAGAGATGAAGAGAGACAGAGTGAGACAGAGATGGAGAGAGACAGAGATGAGGAGAGACAGAGATGAAGAGAGACAGAGAGAGATAGATGAAGAGATACAGAGATGAAGAGAGACAGAGATGAAGAGAGACAGAGTGAGACAGAGATTCCTTTTTGCTACTCTACGCCAAACTCTTCATGGTGTAATTGCACATAAGCTCCCAGCAGGACCCAGACGGCCCCTGTTGGAGGCTACTTTTGGTGTAACCAAACTCTATCTAAAACTCTTAACCATACCTCCATCACCCAGTCCCTTTGCATTCCGGTATCTTTAGTGCCTAGCTTAACCCTATATAGCGAAGGAGAATTGTCTGAACTAGTTTCCCAGCTCAGCTCCAGCAATAACATCCAAAAGTGGGCTGTTTTTCTTCCCTTAATTATCGGGGTTTCCCTAGCTTCAACAATTTAACGCCCCCTTAACCCCCGGACCACTGGTATGGCTACTGCCTGTAGTACAGCAGATGCTTCCATTCCTAATTCCCATACTAATCCTCTGCCTTATGTTATGTCTTGCTCCCATTCTAATAAAATTTCTCCAAGCCAAGGTCCAAGAGATCACCCGAGTCACCTTCAACCAAATGCTCCTGCATCCCTACACCCAACTGCCAACCTCAGACCCTAACTATGCCCCTTAACAGCAGGAAGCAGCCAGACAGACCACAGCGCCCTAAATTCTTATAATCAATAAGAGGTTGGACTGTTTGGGTGAAGGAAAAAGGACAAGATGGAGGAAGGTGAACAAGAAGGCACAATCCATGTTGCTTCTGTGTTCTTCCTCACCAACATTCCCGCGCGCGGGAAAATGCAGCCCGCCCCGGGAAGATGCAGATCAACCGAGCATGCGCCAGGTGATGTCAATCCGAAGAGATCGAAACTTACCCGGCCACGCCTACGGAGACGCACCTATCACGCCCTTATCCTGCCCACTGCCCTCCCCGTTCCAGTACCAATGCATAAAAGTCTGCCACTGGCAGGACCCAGTGTGACTTCTTCGGCCCCCGCATTTGTGGACCGGAGAACATCACCCTAGAGTGCCGGCGCGACTTCCCTGGCCCCCCACACCTGAGGACCAGAGAACCTCGTCCGAGAGTGTGTGCATATTTGCAATAAAAGACTGCCACTTTCTTATGTACTTTGGCCTCATGTTTAATTACTTAGCTCTCCTAAATTAAGTTACATTAAATTAAAACAGTAATCCCGCTCAAAACAGCCCTGAGAAACATCGCCCATTATCTCTCCATACCACTCCCCAAAATTTTCACCACCCCAACACTTTACCACTATTTTGTTTTATTTTTCTTATTAATATAAGAAGACAGGAATGTCAGGCCTCTGAGCCCAAGCTAAGCCATCATATCCCCAGTGACCTGCACGTATACATCCAGATGGTCTGAAGCAACTGAAGATCCACAGAAGTGAAAATAGCTTAACTGATGACATTCCACCATTGTGATTTTTTTCTACCCCACCCTAACTGATCAATGTACTTTGTAATCTCCTCCACCCTTAAGAAGGTTCTTTGTAATTCTCCCCACCCTTGAGAATGTACTTTGTGAGATCCACCCTCTGCCCACAAAACTTTGCTCATACCTCCACTGCCTATCCCAAAACCTATAAGAACTAATGATAACCCACCACCCTTTGCTGACTCCCTTTTCAGACTCAGCCCGCCTGCACCCAGGTGAAATAAACAGCCATGTTGCTCACACAAAGCCTGTTTGGTGATCTCTTCACACTGAAACACTTCTGAAGGTAGAGGAAATTACCCCTCCCTCCTCACCGTTGCTCGCAGGGGTCGTGAATGTTGGCCTTTTTCTTCTTTTTTCAGGATGGACAGGTGAACAGCAGCTCCCTTGCTTCCCTCCTGGCCAGGGCTGGTGCACATGGCTCAAGGCTGTCCAAGAGCAGGCTGGCCTGCATCCACCACCACGTGTCCACGGAGTCTTCCCCTCCCAGGGCCAAGGGATCTGGCTCTGTCAGAGAGCAATTAAGTCTCTCCCCCAGTTGGAGGAACCATTTGCATAAGAATGAGACGTTCTTCCTCAGGCATCTTTTTCTATTCTCCACCCTGTCAGCAGCTAACACAGCTGTGCATTTAAGCTGTCTTTTCCTTTTCTTTACTGGGTTAACAGTGAGGCTTTTTAAATATATATATAAAGACGTTTTTACTAGGCCAGATATAAGTTTCACTGTTTATATTCTCCCAAGCTGTAGCCAATCTGGTGTGCTTTGCATGTCTTTCTCTATGGTCAGCAGCAAACATTGCTGCAGGCCTCCATCTTGTTTTATGTTCTTGGAAGTGTGGCCTGTAACCATATGGCAATGCTTTGTTTAGCCTCCGCCATTTTAAAATGGTGGTGCAGGCTCAATTCTGACTTAGGGAATGAGTCCTTTCTGGTTTGATATCTGTGTGACCTTTGCTATTTGTTGATTCTCTTCTCCTCCATGGACTGCCTTTGTTTTTCCTTTCTCTAAGCATTTAGTAAAGCTTGAAAGTCAGAAATATTGGCTGCTTGACCTGGCTAAAGTAAGATAATAAGAGATTTAAAAGGATTTTCTTAAAGAGCACTCAGCTTAATTAAAAGTGGATATCCAAGTTATAGGTATATTTAAAAGACCTTTATGTTTTTCTCTTCCTGGATCTCGTTTTGCTGGGAAATGGTTTTTTTTCTGAGTCAGTTGAATTATTTTTCTTCATTTTGCCTTGCCACCCTTAATGCATGCATGAGAGGGGGCAAATTTTCCTCATGGAATCCCAAGAATTAAAAGCAGATGGATCCCTCTCAAAATCTGGTTTTGCCTCCTAATTATGCCTGTTTATTAGGCCTTAGAATCTGCATGTTTTCCTAGCCCTGTCTCTTAAAGGGCTCCACCCAGAGGCCAATCATCCAGTTAGGAGATTGGCAAACAAAAACATCTTATGGATACCGAGTCTTCTTCTGCCTGTCTATGAAGTTATGTATGTGTTGTGTGTGTGATGTCTGTAAAAAAGAGCTCTAATAAATTGACTTAAAGAAAGATAAGTGTTTGGATCAAATATTTTTTAAAGGTGAGATAAAAGCTGTTGTACCTTTCAGTTCACATGACTTTAATCTTTGAGAAATAAACACAACCTTAAAGATTATTGGTAAAATTCAGATGTTGTCAAAATGTAAATATTTGCTTAGGGTTAAAGGATTGTTTTGAATTATGTAAGATAAAGCCGAAAGTTCAAACAAGCTGTGGAAGGAATGTAAAAATTAATCTTGCAAAAGAAATTCTGTATATGAACATATTAACTAAATTCAAAAGAGTATTCCATTGTTTTCCTATAAATTAAGCATTGAAATAAAGGCACAACAAGGTATTCTTAAGGCACTAATCTGCTCCTCTGCAAAATTTGTAAAGGGTTATAAAAGGGCTTTTTTTTTTTTAAATTTCTGAGTCATCTTTTTGGCAAAATAAGTATGGTAATCTGGAATTTTATTTCATGACATCAAGTGTTTTAAATCTCTAACATTTAATAGGCTTCCCAAAATCACTTTTTGGATGCTACAGAGGGCCCCTGGAGCATCCAGAAGAGAGGTAAACATGAATGTTTGACATGTTTAGGTACATGGGATTGCCAAAGAGATGTTAAATCTTATTCAGGTTATATTTTAGTGAATAATATTAGTATATGTTCCAAAATTGTGTGGGATTTCTAAAATTCCAATGTCTGAGTATATGCTATTAATCACAATTAAAGTTGTTATGTTAAGTTATTGTAAACTACGAAGATAATCAAATTTCTTTGTCCATTGTGTTTCAGACTGTAACTATCCTGGATATTTTGCTACTCACAGACAATTGTTGTCTTGTTTTGATCCTCTTCCCATGATGGTTTATCATCAGCTATAGAACATTCACAGGTGCTCTCAAATGCAGGTTTCTGATAACTGAATCAATTTTTTTGACTTTTGCTTGGAACTTGCTCATCCTCACTTTGTTTTTTAGAGTCAAGGAAACATATTTTGAGCTACTTATGGTCTTTAAAAATTAAGATATCCTCCTGTGAACAAAATTTGGAGCATACTTGTCTCTCTCCCTCTCTCTTCTGCCTGGCTTCTCCAGAATTTGGAAACTAGTTGTGAATATTCTTAACTTATGGCAATATAGTTGCTTGCAGCAGTGCAATAAGAATCCATTTTCTTTATTATTATTATTATACTTTAAGCTCTGGGGTACATGTGCAGAATGTGCGGGTTTGTTACATAGGTATGCATATGCTATGGTGGTTTGCTGCACCCATCAACCCGTCATCTACATTAAGTATTTCTCCTAATGCTATCCCTATCCTAGCCCTCCATCCCCCAACAAGTTCTGGTGTGTAATATTCCCCTCCCTGTGTCCATGTGTTCTCATTGTTCAACTCCCACTTATGAGTGAGAACAGGCAGTGTTTGGTTTTCTCTTCTTGCATAACTTTGCTGAGAATGATAGTTTCCAGTTTCATCCATGACCCTGCAAATAACATGAACTCATCCTTTTTATGACTGCATAGTGTTCCATGGTGTATATGTGCCACATTTTCTTTATCCAGGCTAACATTGATGGGCATTTGGGTTGGTTCTGAGTCTTTGCTATTGTGAACTGTGCTGCAATAAACATACGTGTGCATGTGTCTTTCAAGTAGAATGATTTGTAATCCTGTGGGTATGTACCCAGTAATGGGATTGCTGGGTCAAATGGTATTTCTGGTTCCAGATCCTTGAGGAATCACCACACTGTCTTCCACAATGGTTGAACTAATTTACACTTCTGCCAACAGTGTAAAAGCATTCCTATTTCTCCACACCCTTGCCAGCATCTGTTGTTTCCTGACTTTTGTAATGATCGCCATTCTAACTGGCATGAGATGGTATCTCATTGTGGTTTTGATTGGCATTTCTCTAATGACCAGTGGTCACGAGCTTTTTTTCGTATGTTTCTTGGCCACATAAATGTCTTCTTTTGAGAAGTGTCTGTTCATATCCTTTGCCCACTTTTTGATGGGGTTGTTTGTTATTTTTCTTGTAAATTTGTTTAGGTCTTTATAGATTCTGGATATTGGCCCTTTGTCAAACAGATAGATTGCAAACACTTTCTCCCAATCTTAAGGTTGCCTGTCCACTCTGATGATAGTTTCTTTTGCTGTGCAAAAGCTCTTTAGTTTAATTAGACCCTGTTTGTCAGTTTTGGCTTTTGTTGCCATTGCTTTTGGTGTTTTAGTCATGAAGTCTTTGTGCATGCCAATGTCCTGAATGGTACTGCCTAGGTTTTCTTCTAGGGTTTTTATGGCTTTCGCTCTTATGTTTACATCTTTAATCCATCTTGAGTTAATTTTTGTATAAGGTGTAAGAAAGGGATCCAGTTTCAGCTTTCTGCATATGGTTAGCCAGTTTTCCCAACATCATTTATTAAATAGGGAATCCTTTCCCCATTGCTTGTTTTTGTCAGGTTTCTCAAAGATCAGATGGTTGTAGATGTGTGGTGTTATTTCTGAGGCCTCTGTTCTGTTCCATTGGTCTATATATCTGTTTTGGTATTAGTATTATGCTGTTTTTGTTACAGTAGCCTTGTAGTATAGTTTGAAGTCAGGTAGTGTGATGCCTCCAGCTTTGTTCTTGCTTAGGATTGTCTTGACTATCTGGGCTCTCTTTTTGGTTTTGTATGAAATTTAAAGTAGTTTTTTCCAATCCTTTGAAGAAAGTCAATGGTAGCTTGATGGGGATAGCACTGAATCTGTAAATTACTTTGGGCAGTATGGCCATTTTCGTGATATTGATTCTTCCTATCCATGAGTATGGAATGTTTTTCCATTTGTTTGTGTCCTTTCTTATTTCCTTGAGCAGTGGTTTGTAGTTCTCTTTGAAGAGGTCCTTCATATCCCTTGTAAGTTGTATTCCTAGGTATTTTACTCTCTTTGTAGCAATTGTTCACTCATGATTTGGCTCTCTGTTTGTCTGTTATCGGTGTATAGGAATGCTTGTGATTTTTGCACATTGATTTTTGTATCCTGAGCTTTGCTGAAATTGTTTATCAGCTTAAGGAGATTTTGGGCTGAGACAATGGGGTTTTCTAAATACACAGTCATGTCATCTGCAAACAGAGAAAATTTGACTCCCTCTCTTTCTAATTGAATAAATTTCTTTTTTTCTCTTGCCTCATTGCCCTGGCCAGAAGTTCCAGGGCAACTATGTTGCATAGGAGTGGTGAGAGAGGGCATCCTTGTCTTGTACTGGTTTTCAAAGGGAATGCTTCCAGTTTTTGCCTATTCAGTATGATACTAGCTGTGGGTTTGTCATAAATAGCTCTTATTATTTTGAGATATGTTCCATCAATACCTAGTTCATTGATAGTTTTTAGCATGAAGGGCTGTTGAATTTTGTCAAAGGCCTTTTCTACATCTATTGAGATAATCATGTGGTTTTGTCATTGGTTCTGTTTATGTGATGGATTACGTTTATTGATTTGTGTATGTTGAACCAGCCTTGCATCCCAGGGAGGAAGCTGACTTGATTGTGGTGAATAAGCTTTTTGATGTGCTGCTGGATTCAGTTTGCTGGTATTTTATTGAGGATTTTCACACTGATGTTCAACAGGGATATTGGCCTGAAATTTTCTTTTTTTGTTGTGTCTCTGACAGGTTTTGGTATCAGGATGATGCTAGCCTCATAAAATGAGTTAGGGAGGATTCTCTTTTTTTTCTATTGTTTAGAATAGTTTCAGAAGGAATGGTATCAGCTCCTCTTTGTACCTCTGGTAGAATTCGGCTGTGAATCCATCTGGTCCTGGACTTTTTTTGGATGTTAGGCTATTAATTAGTGCCTTAATTTCACAAGTTGTTATTGGTCTATTCAGGGATTCAACTTATTCTTGCTGTAGTTTTGGGAGGGTGTATGTGTCCAGAAATTTATCTATTTCTTCTAGATTTTCTAGTTTATTTGCGTAGAGGTGTTTATAGTATTCTCTGATGGTAGTTTGTATTTCTGTGGGATCGGTGGTGATATCCCCTTTGTCATTTTTTATTGCCTCTATTTGATTCTTCTCTCTTTTCTTCTTTATTAGTCTGGCTAGTGGTCTATTTTGCTGATGTTTAAAAAAAAAACAGAAAAAAATAAAATAAAAAAATAAAAAAGAACAGTTCTTGGATTCATTCATTTTTTGGAAGGGGTTTTCGTGTCTCTATCTCCTTCAGTTCTGCTCTGATCTTAGTTATTTCATGTCTTCTGCTAGCTTTTCAATTTGTTTGCTTTTGCTTCTCTAGATCTTTTAATTGTAATTTTATGGCGTCAAATTTATATTTTTCCTGCTTTCTCTTATGGGCATTTAGTGCTATAAATTTCTCTCTACACACTGCTTTAAATGTGCCCCAGAGATTCTGGTACATTGTGTCTTTGTTCGCATTGGTTTCAAAGAACATCTTCATTTCTGCCTTCATTTTGTTATTTACCCAGTAGTCATTCAGGAGCAGGTTGTTCAGTTTCCAGGTAGCTGTGCAGTTTTGAGTGAGTTTCTTAATCCTGAGTTCTAATTTGATTGCACTGTGGTTTGAAAGACTGTTAGGATTTCTGGGTTTTTTAGTTTTTTGTTTTGCATTTGCTGAGGAGTGTTTTACTTCCAATTATGTGGTCAATTTTAGAATAAGCGAGATGTGGTGTTGAGAAGAATGTATATTCTGTTGATTTGGGATGGAGAGTTCTGTAGATGTCTATTAAGTCTTCTTGATCCAGAGCTGAGTTCGAGTCCTGGATATCCTTGTTAATTTTCTGTCTCATTGATATAATATTGACAGTGGGGTGTTAAAGCCTCCCACTATTATTGTGTGGGTGACTAAGTCTCTTTGTAGGTCTCTAAGAACTTGCTTTATGAATCTGGGTGCTCCTGTATTGGGTACATATATATTTAGGATAGTTAACTCTTCTTGTTGAATTATCCCTTTACCATTATATAATGGTCTTCTTTGTCTGTTTTGATCTTTGTTGGTTTAAAGTCTGTTTTATCAGAGACTAGGATTGGAACCATTGTTTTTTTGTTTTTTGCTTTCCATTTGCTTGGTAAAGATTCCTCCATCCCTTTATTTTGAGCCTATGTGTGTCTTTGCACATGAGATGGGTCTCCTGAATACAGCACACAGATGAGTCTTGACTTTTTATTCAATTTGGCAGTCTGCGTCTTTTAACTGGGGCATTTAACCCATTTGCATTTAAGGTTAATATTGTTATGTGTGAATTTGATCCTGTCATTACGATGCTAGCTGGTTATTTCGCCCATTAGTTGCAGTTTCTTCATAGCGTTAATGGTCTTTACAATTTGGCATATTTTTGCAGTGGTTGGTACCATTCGTTCCATTCCATGTTTACTGCTTCCTTCGGGAGCTCTTGTAAGGAAGGCCTAGTGGTAACAAAATCTCTCAGCATTTGCTTGTCTGTAAAGGATTTTATTTCTCCTTCACTTATGAAGCTTAGTTTGTCTGGATATGAAATTCTGGGTTGAAAATTCTTTTCTTTAAGAATGTCACATATTGGCTCCCACTCTCTTCTGGCTTGTAGAGTTTCAGCTGAGAGATCTGCTGTTAGTCTGATGGGTTTCCCTCTGTAGGTAATCTGATATTTCTATCTGGCTGCCTTTAACATTTTTTCCTTCATTTCAACCTTGGTGAATGTGACAATTATGTGTCTTGGGGTTGCTCTTCTCGAGGAGTATCTTTGTGGTGTTCTCTGTATTTCCTGAATTTAAATGTTGGCCTGTCTTGCTAGGTTGGGGAAGGTCTCCTGGATAATATCCTGAAGAGTGTTTTCCAACCTGGTTCCATTCCCCTCATCACTTTCAGGTACACCAATCAAATGCAGATTTGGTCTTTTCACATAGTCCCATATTTCTTGCAGGCTTTGTTCATTTCTTTTCACTCTTTTCTCTCTAATATTGTCTTCTTGATTTATTTCATTGAATTGATCACTCTCTGATCTCCTTTCTTCCACTTGATTGATTTGGCTATTGACACTTGTGTATGCTTCACGAAGTTCTCATGCTGTGTTTTTAGGCTCCATCAGGTCATTTACGTTCTTCTCTAAACTGGTTATTCTAGTTAGCAATTTGTCTAACCTTTTTTCAAGGTTCTTAGCTTCCTTTCATTGGGTTAGAACATGCTCCTTTAGCTCGGAGGAGTTTGTTATTACCCACCTTCTGCAGCCTACTTCTGTCAATTCGTCAAACTGATTCTCTGTCCAGTTTTGTTCCCTTGCTGCTGAGGAGTTGTGATCCTTTGGAGGAGAAGAGGCATTCTGGTTTTTAGAATTTTCAGCCTTTTTGCACTGATTTCTCCTCATCTTTGTGGATTTATCTACCCTTGCTTTTTGATGTTGCCAACTTTCCAATGGGGTCTCGGAGTGGACATCCTTTTTGTTCATGTTGATACTATTCCTTTCTGTTTGTTAGTTTTCCTTCTAACAGTCAGGCACCTGTGCTGCAGGTCTGCTGGAGTTTGATGGAGGTCCACTCCAGACCCTGTTTTCCTGGGTATCACCAGTGGGGACTGCAGAACAGCAAAGATTACTGCCTGTCCCTTCCTCTGGAAGTTTCATCCCTGAGGGGCACCCACCAGATGCCAGCCAGAGCTCTCTTGCATGAGGTGTCTGTCGGCCCCTACTGGGATGTGTCTCCCAGTCAAGATACACGGGGGTCAGGGTCCACTTGAGGAGGCAGTCTGATCCTCAGCAGAGCTTGAACGCTGTGCTGGGAGATTCACTGCTCTCTTCAGAACTCTCAGGCAGGGACATTTAAGTCTGCTGAAGCTGTGCCCACAGTCGCCCCTTCCCCCAGATGCTCTGTCCCAGGCAGATATGGATTTTATCTCTAAGTCCCTGACTGGGGCTGCTGTCTTTTTTTCAGAGATTCCCTGCCCTCAGCAGCCTTGCTGAGCAGCTCCACCCAGTTCAAACTTCCCGGTTGCTTTGTTTACACTGTGATTGTAAAACCAACTACTCAAGCCTCAGCAATGGCGGATGCCCCTTCCCCTGCCAAGCTCAAGCATCCCGGGTCGACCTCAGATTGCTGTGCTGGCACGAGAATTTCAGGCCAGTGGATCTTAGCTTGCTGGGCTATGTAGGTGGGAATTGCCAAGCCAGGCCACTGGGCTTCCTGGCTTCAGTCTCCTTCCCAGGGGAGTGAACGGTTCTGTCTCTCTGGTGTTCCAGGTACCACAGGGGTATGAAAAATAAACTGCTGCAGATAGCTCAGTGTCTGCCCAAATGGCCACCCAGTTTTGTGCTTGAAACCCAGGGCTCTGGTGGCATAGGCACTGGAGGGAATCTCTTGGTCTGCCAGTTGCAAAGACCATGGGAAAAGCACAGTATCTAGGCCAGAATGCGCTGTTCCTCCCGGTACAGTCTCTCCTGGCTTCCCTTGGCTGGGGGCAAGAAATTCCCCAGTCCCTTGTGCTTTCCAGGTGAGGCAATGCCCCACACTGCTTTGGCTCACCCTCTGTGGGCTGCACCCACTGTCCAACCAGTCCTAATGAGATGAACCGGGTACCTCAGTTGGAAATGCAGAAATCACCTGCCTTCTGCATAGATCTCGCTGGGAGCTGCAGAGCAGAGCTATTCCCGCTCAGCCATCTTGCCAGTCAAGAATCCATTTCCTTTTGCAACAGGGCACAATTGGAGTAACTGGTTGACTGAATGGGTATGCTTCCCTTCAAGGAGTCAAGCTCAACTTCCAGAGCCAATAAAGCCCTTTGGGAAAAATGGCCACATACATTGCATACACAGTCCCTGTACAGGGTTCCTGACCGGTGGTAAGTAAAGAGTGTCACTTTCTGACTGGCCCAGGAACCACATGCTCTTGGGACCTCAAGAAGAGAGGAGTTAACCCAACACACAGGTATTTGAGGGTACAAAACTATGGCTGGGCTGAGCTTTAAAAAGTCCTATCTGAGATTCCGTGTGGAACAGAGTTCCATCAAAACCAGTCTAAAAGGCTTATGTAGAAATAATTATTCTTGCTTCACTTTATGTAAATAATCAGGTCGAGTCTAAGACTAAAGTCTATTTTGCAAAGAACTTAGTCCTATCATGATTTGTTTTTTGTTTTTTGTTTTTTTTTTTTGAGACGGAGTCTCGCTCTGTCGCCCAGGCTGGAGTGCAGTGGCGCGATCTCGGCTCACTGCAAGCTCCGCCTCCTGGGTTTACGCCATTCTCCTGCCTCAGCCTCCTGAGTAGCTGGGACTACAGGCGCCCGCCACCGCGCCCGGCTAATTTTTTGTATTTTTAGTAGAGACGGGGTTTCACCGTGGTCTCGATTTGTTTTTTAACAGAAATGTGGACTGGAGAGAGAGAAATTATGTTTCAAAACGTATCATACATTTGCATTAAATTCTAGACTAGTTAGTTGTTTTTAAGTTTTTGCCTACATTTTAGACTAACTAACTCTGCATATTGCTGTGAACCAACCAGCAGTCTCTGACTGCAGCTCAGAAAGTAAAAAGGGAATGGATAATGTAAAAATCTGGATCAATATTCTTGTTCTAAGCAATGGTCCTGCAAATCCTGTCAGGCGATGGGAATAAATAGGATGCCCATTACCTAGAGCATTCCTTTTTGGGAAAGTAAGACCAAGAGAGCTATCCAAAGCCAAGTACCATGCACCCAAATCTTAGCAAGCATAACTATAGCCACCAGTCATCTGGGTGTGTCACAAGACATCCTTTTCTCTCCCTTGCTAGAGGAAGACTCAATTGCACAGCTTCACCTTACCATTCAGCTTATGATAAGTAGTCCATGCAACCTGCCTTGAGACATATTTTTGTCCTAAACTCCATTCCAAGCCTCGGGTCAAAGCCCTAGAAAAGAAAACGATCTGAGGGATCCAGAAGCAGATAATAACAGAAATTAAAAGGCACAGTGCAGGTGAGCATGGCTAATTCCTGCTGATTAAGCCAAGCTTCCCATTTCATGGATAAAGGTCATGCTAGTATCCATGGCATCAATGAGGAATTCATTTTTTATTATTTATTTATTTACTTATTTTGGGACAGAGTCTTGCTCTGTTGCCTGGGCTGGAGTGCAGTGGTGCAATCTCAGCTCACTGCAACCTCTGCTGCGCGGGTTCAAGCAATTCTCTTACCTCAGCCTCCCAAGTAGCTGGGATTACAGGCTTGTGCCACTATGCCCGCTAATTTTTGTATTTTTGGTAGAGACACGGTTTCAGCATCTTGGCCAGGCTGGTCTTGAACTCCTGACCTTGTGATCCACCTCCCAAAATGCTGGGATTACAGGCATGAGCTACTGGGCCCGGCCTTTAGATCTAAGGAATTCAAAGGCTACTGACAGCAGGGAAAATAGCACATACATGAGTAAGAGTGAATATTCCCATTCCCTGTCCACTCCCCCAACCCTGCACCCATTAACATGGGTGAAAGTCACCCATGGGTTGTACTCTTTCGCAGTCTCTGGGACTGGGGGTTATAAATATGGAAGAAAGAAGGATGCTTCACTTTCTCTCCCTCATGTACCCCAGGTATTTTCTAGGAAGAGAAGGGAACCTGGGATGCCTCGCTCTCCTCTTTCTAGATAAGTAGCCATTCATCTTCAGTCTGTGCCCCTTTTGAATGCATCCTGAACTCCCGGCATGCCTTTGAAAAACGCTTTCTTTTTTCCTTTTTCCTCCTGTGTCCTCCCTTCACTGATAGGTAACTGTGTCTCTGTACTATGGGATACTCCCCTCGGATACATCCTCCAAACTGGGAAAAGTTAATTTCCCAAACCTTAAACTGGTTGCCTTAGGATTGGGCTCAGGGGAAGGGAACCCAGAAGCCCAATATGCCAGCAAAAGGGTAACAGTTTTTTTTTTATCAGTTAGGCTTTTGGCCTCCCTTTCCCTGTGCAAACTGGTAAAAGGTCTTGGGATTTTTGAGCTGTCACCTCCACCTTGTTTCATTTTGATACACGTTTTCTTATAACCCAGTTTGTCTCTTTTCACCTTCAGGCCATCAAACTCCAAACGTCATGCAACCAGAGCCTCGGACAATGGCCCCTTTTGCCAGGGACCCTCAGATAGGCCTCTGAGGGAGATCTGACTGCAGTTTTCCCCAAAACAGTGCCCCCTGTCAGCAGGAAGCAGTTAAAATCAGTCTTCATCCTTATCCTTGTCCTTATTTTAATGGCAGTTAAATGTACTTCTTTTTTTTTTTTTTTGAGACGGAGTCTCGCTCTGCCGCCCAGGCTGGAGTGCAGTGGCCAGATCTCAGCTCACTGCAGGCTCCACCTCCCGGGTTCACGCAATTCTCCTGCCTCAGCCTCCCCAGTAGCTGGGACTACAGGCGCCCGCCACCTCGCCCGGCTAGTTTTTTGTATTTTTTAGTAGAGACGGGGTTTCACCGTGTCAGCCAGGATGGTCTCGATCTCCTGACCTCGTGATCCGCCCGCCTCGGCCTCCCAAAGTGCTGGGATTACAGGCTTGAGCCACCGCGCCCGGCCTAAATGTACTTCTTTAGAGGGAGGCAGATGTGGGAGACAGATAAGGGTGAGGGTTCCTGGAGAATCTCCAACCCACCTGTGCACTGTGAGAATGAAGTGTGCAGGAGGGTTGCCATGAGAAGTTCACACTGTGTCCAGGAGGGAGGAGCCTGGCCTCTTCAGTTCCTGTGTGTGTGGCCTGGAATCAATCTGTGAGGTGGAGAGCCTGTCAGAAGGATTCCCTCTTGCTTTGTTGAGAGTTTTTTTCTTTTTTCATTTTCCTTTTTACCCAATAAATTTCATTCCCCTCACCCTCCAAGGTCTCCCCGTTCCTAATCCTTCCTGTTCGTATGACAAGAACCTGGTTTTAGCTGAACTAAGGAACAGAGTTCTACATTAATACTATAATGGTGTGTAAATCAAATATTTCTAGTGTAAAGACTAAGAGACAAAACTACTAAAAAAATAACCATAGTTATATTAATTTCTTTTTTTTTTTTTTCTTTTTTTTTTTTTTGAGACGGAGTCTCGCTCTGTCGCCCAGGCTGGAGTGCAGTGGCCGGATCTCAGCTCACTGCAAGCTCCGCCTCCCAGGTTCGGGCCATTCTCCTGTCTCAGCCTCCTGAGTAGCTGGGACTACAGGCGCCCGCCACCTCGCCCGGCTAGTTTTTTGTATTTTTTAGTAGAGACGGGGTTTCACCGTGTTAGCCAGGATGGTCTCGATCTCCTGACCTAGTGATCCGCCCGTCTCGGCCTCCCCAAGTGCTGGGATTACAGGCTTGAGCCACCGCGCCCGGCCAGTTATATTAATTTCTTAAAGGACACACAACATAAAAAATATAAGTTATAAGCCTGGGCAATATAGTGAGACCTTGTCTCTACAAAAAAAACAAACAAAAACAAAAACAAAAACAAAAAACAAAAAAAAGCCAGGCATGGTGGTTCATGCCTATAGTCCCAGCTTCTTGGGAGGCTGAGGAGGAAGAAGGCTTTGAGCCTGGGAAGTTGGTCAAGGCTGCAGTAAGCCAAGATTGCACCACTGTTCTCCAGCCTGGGTGACAGAGCAAAACACTGTCTTAAAAAGAAACTAGTAAATTATAACATCAAACACATAAAATGAAGGAGGAGTAAAAGTGTAGAGAATGAATAGCAAGAAAACAAATAATCCAATTTTATAAATGGGCAAGGGACCTGAGTAGACACTCCTCAAAAGCAGACATACAAATAGTCAACAGGTACATGGGAAAAGAAAATGCTCAACATCACTAATCATTAAGGAAATGCAAATTAAAGCCACAATGAGATATCATTTCACACCTGTTAGGATGACTTTCATCAAAAAGACAAAAGATAAGTATTGGTGAGGATGAGAAAATAGAAACCCTTGCACACTGTTGGTGGGAATGTAAACTAGTATAGCCATTATGAAAAATGGTGTAGACGTTCCTCAAAAACTTAAAAATAGAAGTACTATATGATTCAGCGATCTTACATCTGGGTATATATCCAAAGGACAAAAAAATCAGTACATTAAAGAGAGATCTGCACTCCCATATTCACTGAAGCGTCATTCATAATAGTCACACTATAGAATCAACCTAAGTGTCCACTGATGGATGAATGAATTTTTAAAATGTGTGCATACACACGCACACAAGCACACATATATTTACACATACACAATGGAATACTGCTCAGCTGTTAAAAAGCAAGAAATCTTGTCATTTGTAATAACATAGATGAACTTGGAAGACATTATGTAAGTGAAATAAGCCAGGCACAGAAAGACAAATACTACTGAACTCACATATACATAAAATTTTCATAAGTTGAACTCAGAAGCAGAGCAGACTGGTGGTTATCAGAAGCTGCGGGTGGGTTGGGGAATGAGAAGATGCTGGTCAAAAGATACAAAGTTTTAGTAAGACAGGAGGAATGTGTTCTGGACATTTGTTATACAGCATGGTGAGTACAGTTAATAATAATATTGTATACTCGAGAACTGAAAGGAGACTAGATCTTTAATGTTATCACCACACAAAAAATGTATGTTTGCTGATGAATATGCTAATTAATTTGATTTAATTCTTTTACAATGTATACACATCAAAACATCACATTATACATCATAAATATATATAATATTGTTAAACCTTAATAAAGCTACTAAAAGAATAAAATTATATTCAGCCTCGTTGTTGGACACACCATTTAAGTACTGAACATGTAATTACCAGCATTTCTAGTGCAACAAACAGAAAGATTAAATTCATTAAACATTGGCATATTAGGGTAAAATGAAAGACAATGTAAAGGTCAGATTTTCTTTCTGGCTTTTCCTATAATCAGTGGTATAAAGAACAACACATTCAACCAGTAATTTCTGGGTCAGGCAAAGGAGAAGTAGTATAAAATAAAATCAGTTTTATAACAATGGTGCAATGAGGATAAAAAGACAGAAGAGCTTAGCTAAGTCATACAGAAGCAATTAAAAACCTTCTTCATAAAGTAGACAGCTCTACTCATAAATCCAAGAATCTCCTAAGCAAAAAGAACAAAGCTGGAGACTTCACACTACTTGAATTCAAACTATACTACAAGACTACAGAAACAAAAACAGCATAATACTAATACCAAAACAGATATATAGACCAATGGAACAGAACAGAGACCTCAGAAATAATACCACATATCTACAACCATCTGATCTTCAACAACCCTGACAAAAACAAGCAATGGGGAAACGATTTCCTATTTAATAAATGGTGCTGGGAAAACTGGCTAGCCATATGCAGAAAGCTGAAACTGGATCCCTTTCTTACAACTTATACAAAAATTAACTCAAGATGGACTAAAGACTTATGTAAAACCTAAAACCATAAAATCCCTAGAAGAAAATCTAGCCAATATTATTAAGGACATAGGCATGGGTAAAGACTTCACGACTAAAACACCAAGAGCAATTGCAACAAAAGCCAAAACTGACAAATGGGATCTCATTAAACTAAAGAGCTTCTGCACAGCAAAAAAAAAACACAAAAAAACAAAAAAACTATCATCTGAGTGAACAGGCAATCTACAGAATGGGAGAAAAGTTTTGCAATCCATCCATCTGACAAAGGTCTAATATCCAGAATCTACAAGGAACTTAAACAAATTTATAAGAAAAAAAAAATCAAGAAGTGGGAGAAGGATATGAATAGACACCTCTCAAAAGAAGACATTTATGCATCCAACAAACATATTAAAGAAAGCTCATCAGCACTGGTCATTAGAGAAATGCAAATCAAAACCACAATGAGATATCATCTCATACCAGTTAGAACGGTGATCATTAAAAAGTCAGGAAACAACAGATGCTGGCAAGGGTGTGGAGAAATAGGAACGCTTTTATACTGTTGGTGGGAGAGTAAATTAGTTCAACCATTGTGGAAGACAGTGTGGTGATTCCTCAAGGATCTAGAACCAGAAATACCATTTGACCCAGCAATCCCATTACTGGGTATATACCCAAAGGATTATAAATCATTCTACCATAAAGACACGTGCACACGTATGTTTATTGCAGCACTATTTATAATAGCAAAGACTTGGAACCAACCCAAATGCCCATCAATGATAGACTGGATAAAGAAAATATGGCACATATACACCATGGAATACTATGCAGCCATATAAAAGGATGAGTTCATGTCCTTTATGAAGCTGGAAATTATCATTCTCAGCAAACTAACACAAGAACAGAAAACCAAACACCACATGTTCTCACTCATAAGTGGGAGTTGAACAATGAGAATACATGGACACAGGGAGGGGAATATCACACACTGGAGCCTGTTAGGGTGTGGAGGGCAAGTGGAGGGAGAGCATTAGCACAAATATCGAATGCATGCAGGGCTTAAAACATAGATGACAGGTTGATAGGTGCAGCAAACCACCATGGCACATGTATACCTATGTAACCAACCTGCATGTTCTGCACATGTATTCCTGAACTTAAAGTGAAAAAAAAAAAATTTTTTTTAAAGGCAGACAGCTCTAATGCAGTAGCAAAGAATTAATCCAGTAATTTTCTAATTTTCTTTAAGTTATTTTTTCTGTGATTCCTGGAATTTTCAAGCACTTATCCAAATGCAACATATGCCCAGTTTCAAGGCAAATCCACCACTAAAAAAGTCCCCTTTCACATTCTGTTCTCTCTAGCCTCAGTCAGTTTATTCAAGATTCTGACCCTTCAGGCTTCTGAGCCCAAATTCTCATTTCAAATACTCCACCCTTTAGAAATACCTAATGGACTATTAAAGAATTGGCAAAGAGTAAAAGAAATATTTCATAACTGGTATTTTTATATTGGTTAGAAACATTCATAGGTTATTTTAATTCACTACTATAGTTCTTATCCCATTTTAGAAGAGCAGTTTGAGCTGGAAATTTTTATTTAGCTTTTACTCTAGACTACCTGCAAACCATTAAAAATGTATCCCCAGTTGGGCTCATGGTTAATTAACTGTTCTTTGCCAAATCCATCTGTAAAGATTCAGTATAAAACACCTTTTATTTCCCATTTTGCTCGTGATCCTAAGTTATTTGGTGTCTCTGCTTAGGCTAATTTTGACCTAATTCTCATATAAATAAATACAGTGGTGTTAGAGTTTTCAACATTTAGGCATCACAGTTGCCTACTTGGAGCTAACACTGCTCTTGAGGAATGAATGACACAGCATGTATAGTGCACTAAAGTCCTAGGAAGAAGTGACTTGTGTGTGCAGCCCCACAAAGCTCCCATTAATGAAGAGGGTGTTTAATTAAATCTTATAACCCTGAAATAAGAATCTACTCCCATACCATGTTGAAATAGTCCTTGAAGCTGCCATTTATTCCATGCTTACCATCTGCAGCAGTAAGTTAAACATTTTTTTAGTGATAAGAGCTTCACCTCCTCCATTCTCACTTGATTCTTCACTTCTGAGATACAGAACGCAGGGCGAGAAGAAACAAAGTTAGTTAACAAAGATAGAATTTATCAACCATTAACTGCCCTCCCAATTAGCAGTTATGGTCCTAATGATTCCATAAAGTTTCAAAAAGGCAATATCAGATACAAAAACCCAAGAATCCATCTAAAAATTGGACCCTTTCATTGCCATTTGGTCAAGGAACAAGATGAAACATAAAAATAACTCTAGTTCAGAAGTCAGAAGACCTGAGTCATTAACTACTTGTGGTTTCAGTTTCATCTGTCCTGTGGGGGTGACACCTGTTTTACTTACCTGACAGGGTTGCTTTAAGAATTTGCGAAGAAATGGGCATGGACATTCTTCGTAAACAATAAAATACTTTACAAAATATTTGAATAATTTAATTTCCTGTTATGTGTATAAACATGAAATATATTTTTAAAAGAAATGTTTATTAAAAACTTTCAAAAGGACTTCTAAAAGATTCCTCATAAAATTTTCTAGTTCTTATCATAAACATAAGGGGTAGGGGTAGCAAGACAGCAGCTACCCAAGGAATAAGACAACAGAAAGCTCAAAATCTGGCATCAGGGAGAAGACCAGAAATACTTAAATCTTTCTAAGAAAGTCTGTATAAGAGGGATTCACAATTTTCCACAAGAACCAATTTAAATTTAATTACTGATTTTTACACTACAAATCAGCAAAATACTCATACAAGCAGAGTTATTTATTGGCCACCCCAGGGCGTTTGTCCTTAGATTGGCCCCTTTGTGTATCTTTACAGTGTTTTTGGACACCTGTGAAATTCTGAAGGCAAAATAAAACATCTGCTCACACTCATGCCTCTGAGTCTTATGAGCCAATTTTATTATTAAGGGTGTTATCAGAGTAGGACTTAGATTAGACCACATGTAAACAGCAATGGTAAATTGGGTCGGTGAAATATTATTTTAATTGAGATTATACTAATTCATTTGTAATTTTTGCTAACCTAATGAAGGACCCCTAATTGTCTAAGTGCCTCAGGGCCAAAATCACTTACACAAGGCCAAAATAATTAAACACAAGCCTCAGTATGAAGTAAATGCAACTTCAAGATGAAGTTTGGAGATGCATGAATTTCTCTAAGAATTAGGACTGGGAAAAAGAGACACATCGTGCTTTACACGGCTCAGTTTAGATTAAATCACATTAATCTTTTCTAAACAAAGTTGTAAAGTCACAAAATAGTCTTAATATTCACTAAGAAGTCACAGATAGAAATACAATTTAATACTTTTCTCTGTATTAAATCAATGTCCTCCTTCCCACCTCTCCATCCTTTTATCTCTCCCTCCATCCTTCCTCTTTTTTTCTGAAAAGCAATGAGCTTATCTGTAAATAAATAGGAAATAATATAGCCTGGCCATCTTTTCATTTTTTTATTTTTTGTCTCCTTTCTGCATCACCCCTCTTCCCTAATAGTAGTGAAGTGAGGAGAGAAGGTTTTATTTGATTAGGTCAAAGGTGAGGATCCCAGGACAACATTGTCCTTTTGTCTTTGGTATGGCAGAAAACATAAAACCAGAGGCTACATACCTACCTTATCCACACATACCATCAACATCAAGGTGGTATTCTACCACCTAGCCTCAGGCAGCTGATTCTTATAGCACTTTGCCCTCCAACCACTTCTCTGTCCTAATCACCCAGCTTTCTTTCGACTGCTCATCCATTCCTTGTATTTTTGTCTACCTACTGTTTGTAAATAAGAAGCAGCTACATCCTACATATCATAAGAGTGACATGAATCTTTCTGATGCCCAAGTGATGTCAAATTACTGCTATGAGGTATTTGATAATGGACCATATGATGTAGAAGAGATGATAGAAAGATAATCTAACACACACGTACATACATGCATACGTATATAGGTGGAGTTATTTCAGAGTTACTCAAAGGTTTATATTCTATTTAGTAGTTCTAGGACTTAGTCAAATTCATCTAACCTGTTTTCTCCAATCTGAAAGAGAGATAATAAGACCTATTTTGTAGGAATGTTGTAGGAATTAAATATTACATAAAGAATACTTTATCATGTGACTGGCACACAGAAAGTGCTCAATAAATGTTAACTATTTTTAATGTGAGGATGAGAAACAGTCTATGCAAGAAATCAAGCAGGCAGCCAGGCCTAAGTAGACATTCAAAGGGAACTGGGTCCCTCTAAATGGCAATCTTTTCTTCCTTTGTCATATTTTATTACTAAAAAATGTAAGTGAACAAGATCACCAAATAACAACACTTGTAATTCACATGAACAAAATAATAAAACCAGCAGATAACTTTATTGCAAAAATACTTAAAAGGACCTTTTTAGCAAAGAAGATGATTCAAATTCGACCTATTACTATTCCAGATAATGCTGGAATTACTTCCCAAGTTGCAAACAGCATACTCACTGGATAGACTGGAGCTTGTTGTCAGCCGTGTGAGATTTTCAACAGGCATGGGAGAAAACAGAGTCTAACATGGGAATAACTAAATCTTAACAGTTGCTAAAAGAGCAGCTTACTCTCTGACCTCTTTAGGATGAAAAATTATCTATTCACTTGACAAGCACACATGACAAATGCCAAATGCCTTGTATATCTTAAGTGACATGAAATTAAAGATGTGGTACTGGTTGCATTGTGGTGATAATTTCTTTAACAATTATTTTTATTATCAAATACTTCAAATTTTTAAAAACGGCAAAGCATATAATGAACCCCTGGGTATATACTACCGGCTTAAGAAATGAAACATTACAAATGTAATTGAAACCCCGCTATGTTCTCATTTCTTAATTCCCCCGTTTCCTAGACCTCAAGGTAATCACCACACTGAATTTGTTGTTATTTATTCACATGGGGTGCATTCTTCAGGGTTACTTCCTCAGGCCAAGTTAAAATGGCCAGTCTTCTATCAGTCTTCAGAGTTAATTATTCCCTTTGTGCCTCTGAGTAGAATTTATGAAGTGGCAAGGTTTAATGATAGTAGAATTAGGTCCTACTTCTTAAACTAAATCCAAAAGTTGGGAAATACCATTTTAAGGCCACAACAACTGTGAAATATAATGTCCTTTAAAAAAAATCAAGTCAAGGATATTTAGAAACATGTGAAAAAAGACTTTATAGACGTGGAAAGAATTCAAGATTCGAGTTTCAGTAATATGGAAAACTATACATAGAAACCCTCCTGCTGGATAAACTGGAAATGCTGGGAAAAATATATGAACTGATAATGCTTAGCTGAGTTCATATAAAATAAAAATATCCAGATGCCAGGAATAATGAAGCAACTGAAAATCGGACTGGCACATGAGTAGTCTATGCTGTGTTTGCCTCGATGGTGGGTGGTGAGTAGGTGTTGTCATCTAGGAGTTTGATTTTTCAGGGAATGGAAAAAAAAAAATAGGAGATGAGAACTTAGCTCTTGCAATGTGGCATACTGAAACTAAGACCTCTGCATAAAACTTGAAGAGCTAAACTCTCTGGCCACCAGCAAAAGAAGACAATAGACAATAATGAAACTGGTTCATTTATGCTTGGGCTCTAGGTGGGGAAAACAAATCTCTTGAGAATCCATAACATGAGCCTGAACTCATACAGGATTGAATTTATCTCAAGTGTGGTCTAGAAAGCCACAAGTCAAGAAATTACAAAGAAATAGGTCCCAAGCCAGGAATCTCTATAGAGTACATGCAGAAGTAAACCCAAAACTATTCTGAAAGACAATTCTTAACCCAGGCTGCACAGGAGTTTTACAGACAAAGCCCTGCTGAAGATAAGCTCACAATGCAAGGTTTAAAACAAAAGAGGAAACAATCCACGCTGGGTGGAAAAACTCATAGAAATACCCAAGAAATTCACATAATGAAAGTGTCTGACAGAGATTAAAGAATTATCACATATTTTCACTAATGAGCCTGAAATTTCCTAAAAATTTGATAACTACTACAAATTCTGAATTCCTTAATATACATAAAAATAAAAAATGGTGAGCAGCTGTTAAGACAAGGATTAATAACTGCATTTTCGGGGATGATCAAGACAAAATCAGAAATAGAAAACATTGAATTATTTGCCACTGGCTTGCATTGGCACCATGTGATAATAAATATAAAGTTGTAAATGCACATTATAACTACTACAGGAAAATGCCTCCTCTCAGAAATGTGTAAACTGATGCTCTTTCATCAGAAGGGCCTACAAGAACACAGACGTGGAGCAAGCTACTACCTTATATAGCAGCTGGAGGATGTTGCCTACACACCAAAGCTCACATGATAGTTTTAAAGTTAGGGGTGGCTGTGGTAAAGAAATAGGATATATTCATCTTTACATGTTTTCCTATATATAACTATTTGTAATACCTTATAGATTAATGATCAATATATTCACCACTGTTTCATTACTTATTCTTCTGAGGCTCCATGTAATAGACACCAATATAAACATCTTAGCATGATATTCATATCTGTTTGTTGATTAACTTTAACATAAACTTGAAATTTCTGCTCACTTACCCGTAAGCAGTTGATGAGTTCTGTCTATTGTACTATATATATCCAGTCATTTCTTGCCACTTCCACTGCCACACCCCTGTTTGTCTTGGCTGGTCATCATATCACACCTGGGTTTTTCCTTTCGTTATCAAATATTTTATTGCAAGCTTACTATGTGTCAGGTACTATTGTCCTAAGTGCTACCTTATTAAAAGAATTTCAGTCCTTATCTTTATTGTCTCTAGTGCTTCCTGCTCCAGTTGAATCTTGCTGACTTAACCTTCTTAAAAGACATATCACTCACCTGTTTAAAAACTCTTTAATGAAAATACTACTACTAATAATAATAAAACAAAAATCCTTCAATGGTTCCCTGGAACTTAGAATATACAAACAGAAATTTTTACTTTGATACTAAAAGACTCTCCAAAATCTGGCCTCAAACTATCTAAAGTTTTCTCTCATCTAGATGTTTACTTGTACTGGTTTGGGAGGCAGTGTCTTCCAAATAAGCCATATTAATTTTTGCCTCACCAGAGTCAGACTGAGTAAAAAACAAAACCTAATTATATTTTGTTTATAGAAAACATATAATAAATATAGGAATGCAAAAGGGTAGCAAATAAAAGAATGGAAAAAAAATAGCATTCAAACATTAATCAAAAGAAACTAGTATAGCTTTATTAAATCAGACAAAGTAGATTTTATGGCAGAATACACGACTAGAGATAAAAAAAGTACACTTGAAAATAAGTACACTTCATAAGTATAATTCATAAATACCTCATAATTCCTGGTTTGATCTGCCAGAAAGATACAATAATTCTAAATATGTACGTACTTACAAATATGGCCTCAAAGCATATAAAGAGACAATTGACAGAATTATAAGGAAAAGCAGACAAACCCACAATCATATGGAAGATTTTCATACAAATTTCTTATTAACCGATAGACCAAGCAGACACAAAAATCAGTAATATTAAAATATTGGATGATACACTAAAAATCCTGAATTACTTGACATACATAGAACACTGCACCCCAAAACCGAAGGATAATACTATTTTTATGAAACATTAATAAAAATTGAGCATATGCTAGGATATTAAAGCAAGTTTCAACAAATCTCAAAAAACGGTTCCCTGACCACACAGCAATTATTCTGTAAATCAATGATAAAATGATACCTTGAAAATCCCTATATATTTAAGAAGAAAATCCATGCTTCTAAATAACCTGTGGGTCAAGAAAAGCCATTCTAATAGAAATTAGAAAATATTGTAACTGAATAATTATGAATAATTGTCAAAACATATAAGATCAACTAGAGCTGCACTAAGAGGAAACATTACAGCCTTTAAGTATATATTTGAGAAAAGAAGAATGCTAAAAATCATTAATCTAAGTATCCATTTCAAAATGTTAGAAAAACAAGGCAAGTTAAGCCCAAAGAAAATAGAAGAAAATAATGAAGAGCATGCAGCCATAAAAAATAACCAAATCATGTACTTTTCAGCAACATGGATGCAGCTGGAAGCCATTATCCTAAGCAAATTAAGGCAGAGATAGAAAACCAAATACTGCATGTTCTCACTTAGAAGTGAGAGCTAAACATTGGATTCACATGGACACGAAGATAGGAACAATAAACACTGGATTCCAAAAGCGGGGAAGGAGGGAGGAATGCAAGAGTTGAAGAACCACCTATTGAGTATTATGGTTATGTCCTGGGTGACAGAATCACTAGGAGCCCCAATCTCAGCATCATGCAATATACCTATTTAACAAACCTGCACATGTACCTCCTGAATATAAACTAATAATTATAATAAGCAGAAATTAATAAAATAAATATATGCAACAGAAGGGATAAATAAACCCACAAGTTTGTTCTTAGAAAAGACCAAAAGAACGGATAAGTTTTTGATGAGATTGATAAAGAGGAAAAAAGAGAAGTCACAAATAACCAATATCAGGAACGATAAGAAGTCTAACACTACATATCGCACAGATGTTATAAAGACCATAAAATGATAATATAAATAACTTTATGCCAATAAATTTGAAAATGTATAGGAAATAGATAAACTCTCAGAAAAATATAAATTCCAAAACTTACACAAGAAGATGTACAAAAATCTAAATAGTTTTCTACATAGATTTATCAATTCAATCTATGTCTTCATCAGGGAATTTTACAAATAATTTAAGAAATCATTCTAATCTCACACAAATTTTTCCAGAAAACAGAAAAATATTTTAAATTTTTTTTATTTTTTGAGGCCAAACTGATCTCAATACAAAAATGTGATAAGAAAAATACAAAAAAAAAGGAATATCACAGGTCAATCTCACTCATAATGCAAAAATCCTATGATACACATAGATAAAAAATTCCTTAGCAAATTATTAGCAAACAAAATTAAGTGATTCCTATAAAAGGATACTGCCCATAACAAAGCTGGATTTATTCCAGGATCGATAGTTGATTTAACATTCAAAAATCAACCAATCTAATTCAACATAATAATAAAGAGAAACATGGTAATTTCAATAGATGCAAGGAAAGTTTTGTATACTCGATATTCGTTCATGATTAACAGACACTTGGTAAACTAGGAAATGCATTAATTTGATTAAGGATATCTCCAAAATACCTAAGCAAACATCATACAAAATCATGGAATCTTGAAAATTTTCCCATTGTGATCAGAAAGAAGAATGGCTGCATAATATGACATCTCAGATTTCTATTTAATACCTTACTGCAGGACCTAGCTAGTACAATAAGAAAATAAAATAAATAAAAGACACGAGAAAAGAAAAAGAAGGAACAACATAGCCTTTATTTACAAATGTAAAAAATTAAATTATTCTAATTAAACAATAAGTTAAAGATTGCCAATACAAAGTCAAGACACAGCCGAGGCGGGTGGATCACGAGGTCAGGAGATCGAGACCATCTTGGCTAACACGGTGAAACCCGGTCTCTACTAAAAATACAAAAATTAGCCGGGCGTGGTGGTGAGCACCTATAGTCCCAGCTACTTGGGAGGCTGAGGCAGGAGAATGGCGTAAACCCGGGAGGCGGAACTTGCAGTGAGCCGAGATCGCGCCACCGCACTCCAGCCTGGGGGACAGACCGAAACTCCATCTCAAAAAAAAAAAAAAAAGTCAAGACACAAAGTAAATTTTATTTCCACTTACCAAAACAAATTTGTAAAAGCATTATTTATAACAGCATCAAAATATCAAATTCCTAGGAATAAATCCACAAAAGATATATGAAATATCTCCCCCGAAAACAATAATTGAATAATAATTGAATTATTGAAAGATTAAAGATTCAAATACATATTCTATGAATTAAAAGACTCAATATTGTAAAAGTATCAGTTTTCCTCAGATTGATCTATAGTATAGAGTCAAACAATCGCCCCAAAAATTCTGTCAGGTTGTGTGTGTACATGTGTGTGCAACATGATATGCTGATTTAAAGGCCAAGAATAGCTGAGACACTATTAAGAAAGAACAAGCTGAGAGAACTTGATCTACCAGTCGTTAGAATGTATTACGATTCAACACTAATTAAGATAGTGTAGTCTTGATGATTGGAGCTTCCTACTCAGTTCAAACAAATTGACAAAGAGGTTCAAACAAATCGAACTGAGTAGGAAGCTCGAATACATATCACACATACATGGATACCTGATTTCAAATAAATAAGGCATTACAGAACAATGGGAGATAGGTCTTCAGCAAATGGTACTGGGTCGATTGACTATCCATAGATGGGGAAAAACATGAAATGTAACCCATATCATCTAAGGTGAATTGCAAATATAACCTGTTCAACAAACCTTCCAGAATATAATATAGGAGAATATCTTCATGATGTTCAGGTTGAAAACAATTTTTAGCACACACACACAAAAAACCCACAAAACATTACAAAAAGACCAATAAATTGGTTTACATTAAAAGTAAGAATTTCTGTTCAGCTAAAGATCTTTCTTTTTCACTTTATTGAGATATAATGACAAAATAAAAATTGTATATATTCAAGGTAAACAATGTGATATTTTGATATATATATATATGTTGTGAAATGATTACCACAATCAGGATACTTAATACATCCATCACCTCAAATACTGTGTGTGTGTGGTGAGAATACTAAAAGATCTCATCTTTAAAACAATGAAAATTCAACCCATAAGAGTGGAAAAGGATACTGACAACACTTAAAACTGACAAGAGTTTATATTCAATATATATGAAACACTTTTATAACTCAATAAAATAAAGACTTGTAAAATATGAGTGAAAGACAATGATATTTCACGAAAGAGTCTATCTAAATTGCCAACAAACATGTGAAAAGTGGCTTGACTTCATTAGTTATCAGGGAAAAGAAAATTAAAACTACAAAAAGTTAATATTATACTCACAAAAATGGATAAAATTTAAAAGAACAACAATACTAAAGATGGACAAGAATATGGAGAAACAGCAACTTTTATACCCGGCTGTTGAAATGTGAAAGGGTACATCCACTTTGGAAAATGAGTTAGCAATATCCAGAAAACATGAGCATATCTATCTATCTGTCTATCTATCGGTCTATCTATGTGTGTATCTTACAGAAATGCACATGCAATATGAGTCAAAAGACAGGTACTAGAATTTTATATCAGCATTATTTGTAATAACAGCTCCAATTACAAACCACAGGAGAAGGGTAAACATATGCAATAGTAAATGAACAAACTATATTTACAGGAAGTAACTTGAATATATATTATAAAAATCATTCTGAGTAAAAGAAAGCCAACACAAAAAAACATATTTTGTACATATGTACATAATGTATATTATGTTAAACACTGGTGAAACTAAACAACAGCATTTAATTCAGGATATGGGTTAATCTTGGAGAGGATAAAGGAAATAGTGGTTGAGAGGGGACACAAAGAGGGCTTCCAGGGTACTGATGTGCTCTAGTCTTCGGGAGGTGCAACGACTAAATTCACTGAGCTGGTGTTTGGTGCTCTGTATATATATTATGCTACACACATACACACACACACACACACACACACACACTTAAAAGGAAAACAGATTGACAAAATCGTCCAAGGATTACAGTAGACGGGACTCACATAATTCCTCTACTACCAAGTTACTTCATTTTAGTTTGCAAGTAATAAAGAGAAAATTATTCATATACAGAATCTTTCCATTAAAATAATATTTCCTCTTATTATAATTGCTAACTATACAAAGAGCATATGGAAAATGATTAGTATTATTTAAAACAGGAAACTGTGCTTACACTATATTCTTGATTCTTCCATATCACTAGTGTATTTCATGCTTCAGTAGACAAACCATGAAAAAGGATTATAGTATAAATAATATTGTTTCAAAGACTTCTTCAGTTTTAAAAGAAAACTTTCTTATTTTGAATCCAAAAAAAAAAAGTAATTTGACTTGAGAGAGCATGAATTGGACCCAAAGGAATCAAATTGTGTTCCTACTAATGATTTTGTTTCAACACACAACATGCCATATTTCAAAAACTCAAATATTTTTGTGATGACCACTTGAGAGACTTATTTGGAGCTGTGTACAATTTCTGATGGTCTTGCTTACAAGTGGATTTTTCTAAGAATATCATTTATTATCTAAATCTCTGGAATGGGGAAAGGAAACCTGGAACAATGGATCAAAACTGGGTGGACACTTCTATGATTTCACAAGTATCATCCTCTAGAGAACGTCCTTTAGAAGAGCATCAATTTCCACTCACCTTTTTATCCCAGGCAAACTTCTGATCGCCTGGGATATCTGCATGGAGCATGGAGATATGCTTCAACCACAGGTATGTCTGTGCAGACATATGCAGATACGCTCCTGCATGGAGCATGTAGACATGCTCTAACCACAGATAATTTATATACGACAAATATTAACTAACTAGTTTGATTTACACAAATTATTGCCTCAAAAAATGTATTTGTTATTTCAGAGTCTCTTTCACAACATATAATAATGGATGGCGGGTGATAGGCCACCCTTACTGCCCCTTTTCTCCTCCAATGCTTTAGTATAGCATATATAATATATACAAATTTTGTAAGGGTCTGGTTATAAAATGACAGCTCCTCTGTATATAACAGGGTAAGATAAATTTCACCTCATTCTACCCTTCTCTTCTACCCATATCATTAATTCTATTACTCGTGTTAACACCGTGCTGTAGTGCAGTCTGAATACAACCTTCACACTCCACACTTGTTTTCCATGCCTAAAATACCCTCTCGTGTTATTTATCTATACTTAAATCTGCACATTGTTCTGGAAGCAGAGTGTAAATTTAAGAACACTTCTTCCCCACTCCTGATGATTCCCAACTGGAAGGAATCTCAATTTCTTTGCCCTGAGCCTCTCTCACCCCTTCACCCCATCCCTGGGGAGTAAAATTATCTGATATGAAAGTATGGAAAGAATAACAGAGAATACATGGCTCAGCACTACCCTCCTTCTAAAAAGTTTCCTGCCTAGTCAGTGCAACCAGCATTAGGAAGGAAGGTAATATTTTGCCTCCATCTTCACTATTTGTTTCATTTCTCAACTTGTACAGAACCTAGGAAGGGGATCTATTCGTATACTTCTACATATATGAATTTCTATCTTTCCCATAAGAAGCTTACTGACTACATTGCGCACTGGTAATATCTGTCCTTATTAAAATAAAATAATACTTATTATCTGTTTCACTCACTAACATCTTACATTGAGTATGTGTAAATGTCTCTGTGTGTTCCTAGTCATCTCATTAGCTAGACTCTAAGTTCTTTCTGAATAGGGAATATGTCTTCTACTTATGTATGTTCTACACAGGATTTAAGAAATTCAATAATATGCATTGATTGTTTGAAAAAAGCTGCAATGTTTTCCTCCTGGAACTATATGTAATGCAATTGATCACAGGGTTATAAACATTTTGTTTATTGGATAGGGATGAGTAATAATTTTAAATTATTTTCAATAATTAAAAATGGACAATTTTGATCATTCCCCTTTTAAGTAAGTATTTATAAACTGTATTGCAGCTGGGCATGGTAGCTCATGCCTGTAATCTCAACTACTTAGGAGGCCGAGGTGGGAGAATCGCTTGAGCCCAGGAGTTTAAGACCAGCCTGGGCAACATACTGAGACTCCATCTCTTAAAAAAATTTAAAAATTATGTGGTGATGGTGGTTTGCACCTGTAGTCCCAGCCACTTGGGAGGATCCCTTTAGCCAGTAGTTTGAGTCTGTGGTGAGCTAGGATCATCCCACGGCATTCCAGCCTAGGTGACAAAGTGAGACTCTCTCTCTTAAAAAAAAGAGAGAAAAAAAGAATAAAAAATGGCTCTAGCAGAGTGGCTTAGAACTAAAGTTAGATACAGTAAGAATTGCTAGAGTGTCCTTTTAGCATGTTGCTCAGTGCCTATTTCTGGGAATGAGCATGTGTCTTAAATAATTTACAGGGTTGCTCATGATCTATTCCAGACTGCAACATTAGAAAGTTTTATCAGGTATTCCTTGATCTTACTAAAAAGTAGGATTGAAAACTCAAGAAATAAAGGGTTTGGGGTTTTTCTTTTAAGATTAAAATATAAACTTTTTTTTCCTTCAACTATTATTTTCAGTTCCAGGGTACCTGTGCAGGATGTGGAGGTTTGTTACATAGGTAAATGTGTGCCATAGTGGTTTATGGCACAGATAATCCCATTACACAGGTAGTAAGCCAAGCGTACATTAGCTATTCTTCTGATGTTCTCCCCCTGCCCCCCTACAGGTGCCCAGTGTGTGTTGTTCCCCCAACCATGTGTCCGTGTTCTCATTGATCAACTCCCACTTGTAAGTGAGAATATGTGGTGTTTGGTTTACTGTTCCTGCATTAGTTTGCTGAGGATAATGGCTTCCAACTCCATCAATGTCCCTGCAAAGGACATGATCTCGTTCCTTTTTATAAGTGCATGATATTCCATGGTGTATATGTACCTTATTTTCCTTATCCAGTCTATTATTGATGGGCATCTAGATTGATTCAATGTCTTTGCTATTGTAAATAGTGCTGCAATTAACATATGCGTGCATGTATCTTTATAATAGAATTATTTATATTCCTTTGGATATATAACCAGTAATGAGATTGCTGAGTCAAATGGTATTTATGCCTCTAGGTCTTTGAGAAATAGCCACATTGTTGTGGGATATGATAAGGATTCTCTTCTAATAATCTGATCAATCTTTTATTCTTTAATTCATAGTATCCCCTTCCCTTTTTCCTTTTTCTCCTTTTTTCCTTTTTGCCTTTGTTAGATGCCCAGGCATGCCACAGTACCAGGCGTTATAAGTACCAGCTCACATTCCATTCCTTTTCTTATTTGGAAAGAGGACTGACTTTCTAGCTCATTACAGACACCCCTTCCCCTTCCTCTCCACTTTCTTTTACATGCCCACCTTATCTAAAAAAATTCAAATGTTTAGCCAACCGGGATTAGTTTAGATTGTATGACCCAACCCTGGCCAATGGGGAAAGGGTACAGGGGCATGACTTGCATCAAGAATTAAGGCTATCATGCCCTTTGTTCAGATGTGCTCTCATGGTGACTGGCCAAGGTAGCACCCCTCTGCACAGAAGTAAAATTGCTTTGCTAAGAATCCTTTGAGTGTTCAATTTTTTAGGATTTTGAGTGTTATTCCTAACATTGTCTTCCACATGGTTGAACTAATTCATACTCCCACCAACAGTGTAAAAGTGTTCCTTTTTCTCCACAACCTCGGCAGCATCTGTTGCTTTTTGACTTTTAGTAGTAGCCATTCTGATTGGCATGAGATGGTATCTCATTGTGGTTTTGATTTGCATTTCTCTAAGGATCAGTGATGTTGAGATTTTTTTCACGTTTGTTGGCTGCATGTATGTCTTCTTTTGAAAAGTGTCCGTTCATGTTTTTTGCCCACTTTTTAATGGGGTTGTTTGTTTTTTCTTGTAAATTTAAGTTCCTTGTTGATTCTGGATATTAAACCTTTGATAGATAGATAGATAGATAGATAGATAGATAGATAGATAGATAGATAGATAGCAAAATTTTTCTCCCATTCTATAGGTTGTCTGTTCACTCTGATGATTGTTTCTTTTGCTGTGCAGAAGCTCTTTAGTTTAATCAGATCCCATTTGTCAATTTTTGCTTTTGTCATGGTTGCTTTTGGGATTTTTGTCATGAAATCTTTGCCCATACCTATATCCTGAATGGTATTACCTAGATTTTCTTCTAGGGTTTTTATAGTTTTGGGTTTTACATTTAAGGCTTTAATCCATCTTGAATTAATTTGTGTATAAGGTGAAAGGAAAAAGTCCAGTTTCAAGTTTTGGCATATGCAAGCCAGTTTTCCTAGCATCATTTATTAAATAGGAACTCTTTCCCCATTGCTGGTTTTGGCCAGGTTTATCAAAGATCAGATGGCTGTAGGTGTGCAGTGTGATTTCTGGGTTCTATATTCGGTTCCATTGGTCTATGTGTCTGTTTTTGTAGCAGTATCATGATGTTTTGGTTACAGTAGCATTGTAGTATAGTTTGAAGTCCAATAGTATGATGTCTCCAGCTTTGTTCTTTTTGCTTAGAATAGTCTTGGCTATATGAGCTCTTTTTTGATTCTATATGAATTGTTAAATAGTTTCTTCTAATTCTTTGAAGAATGTCAATGGTAATTTAATGAGAATAGCATTGAATCTATAAATTACTTTGGGCAGTATGATCGTTTTCACAATATTGGTTCTTCTTATCCATGAGTATAGAATGTTTTTCTGTTCGTGTCCTCTCTGATTTCCTTGAGCAGTGATTTGTAGTTCTCCTTGAAGGGGGTCCTTCAATTCCCTTGTTAGCTGTACTCCTAGGTATTTTATTCTCTTTGTAGCAATTGTGAATGGGAAGTTAATTAATGATTTGGCTCTCTGCTTGCCTGTTGTTGGTGTATTGGAATGCTTGTGACTTTTGCACATTTATTTTGTATCCTGAGACTTTGCTGAAGTTGCTTATCAGCTTAAGAATCTTTTGGGCTGAGACAATGAGGTTTTTCTAGACACAGAATCATGTTATCTGCAAACAAAGACAATTTGACCTCCTCCCTTCCTATTTGAATATCCTTTATTTCTTTCTGTCACCTGATTGCCCTGGCCAAAACTTCCAATACTATGGTGAATAGAACTGGTGAGAGAGGGCATCCTTGTTTATGCCTGTTTTCAAGGGGAATGTTTTCAGCTTTTACTTATCCAGTATGATATTGGCTGTGGGT